>NW_028121314.1:0-118000 GCF_965183815.1 Platalea leucorodia
TCTGCTGGGTTCCACCACCACGGGGATGTTCTAAGGCACGGGGCCACCTCCACGGGGACGTTCTGCTGGTTTCTGCAACCATGGGGAGGTTCGAAGGAATGGGACCACACCCACGGTGACGTTCTGATGGGTTCCACCACCACGGGGAGGTTCTAATGCGTGTGGCCACTGCCACGGGGACGTTCTGATGGCTTCCAGCCCCAAGGGGAAGTTCGAAGGCGTGGGGCCACCAGTGTGGGGACGTTCTGATGGGTTCCACTGCCACAGGGAGGTTCGAAGGCGTGGGACCACTGCCACGGTAACGTTCTGCTGGGTTCCACCACCACGGGGTGGTTCGAAGGCTTGTGATGACCACCACACTGACGTGTTGCTGGGTTCCACTATCACGGAGAGCTTGTAAGGCATGGCGCCACCGCCACGGGGACGTTCTGCTAAGTTCCACCACAACGGGGAGGTTCGAAGGCATGGGACCACTACCACGGTAACGTTCTAATGGCTTCCACTTACATGGGGAGCTTCTAAGGCGTGGGGCCACCATCACGGAGAGACTCTAAGGCATGGGGCCACTGCCACGGCGATGTTCTGCTAAGATCCACCACCACGGGGAGGTTCGGAGACGTGTGATCACCACCATGGTGACATTCTTACGGGTTTCACCACCACGGGGAGGTTCCAAGGAGTGGAGCCACAACCACGGCGATGTTCTCATGGGTTCCACCACCATGAGGTGGTTGTATGGTACGGAGCAACCTCCACGGGGAGTTTCTGATGGGTTCCACCACCACGGGAAGGTTTGAAGGCATGGGCCCACCGCCACAGGGATGTCCTGATGGGTTCCACCACCACGGGAAGGTTTGAAGGCATGGGCCCACCGCCATAGGGATGTCCTGAGGGGTTCCACCGCCACAGGGAGGTTCTAAGGCAACGGGTCACCACGACGGGGACTTTCTCCTGGGTTCCACCACCACGGGGACCTTCTAAGGCGTGGGGCCACCACCACGGGGACATTCTGATGGGTTCCACCGCCACAGGGAGGTTCGAAGGCGTGGGGCCCACCACCATGGCGATGTTCTGATGAGTTCCACTACCACGGGGAGGTTCTAAAGGCGCAGGGGAACCGCGACGGTGACGTTCTGATGTGTTTCACCACCACAGGGACGTTCGAAGGCACGGGGCCACCACCACGGCGACATTCTGATGGGTTCTACCGCCACATGGAGGTTCCAAGGCTTGGGGCCATTAGCACGTGGACATTCTGATGAGTTCCACCACCAGGGGGACGTTCGAAGGCAATGGGCCACCACCACGGGGACATTCTCATGGGTTCCACCACCACGTGGAGAGTCTAAGACATGGGGCCACCGCCACGGGGACATTCTGCTGCGTTCCACCACCACGGGAAGGTTCGAAGGCAGGAGCCCACGACCACAGCGATGCTCTGATGGGTTCCACCACAACGCGGACGTTCGAAGGCAGTGGGCCACCACCATGGGGACGTTCTGTTGGGTTCCGCCTTCGCCGGGACGTTTTAAGGCACAGGGGAACCGCCATTGTGACGTTCTGATGGGTTCCACCACCACAGGGACTTTCTAAGGCAACGGGTCACAACCACAGGGACATTCTGATGGGTTCCACCACCACAGGGAGGTTCGAAGGCAGGGGCCCACCACCATGGTGACGTTCTGATGGGTTCCACCACCACGCGGAGGTTCTAAAGGCGCAGGGGAACCGCGACGGTGATGTTCTGATGGGTTTCACCACCAAGGGGAGGTTCTAAGGCGGGGGGCCACTGCCACGGGGACGTTCTGATGTGTTTCTCTGCCACGGGGAAGTTCTAAGGGAACGTGCCACCACGACAAAGACGTTTTGCTTGTTTCCAACACAACGGGCATGTTCTAAAGGCATGGGGCCATCGCCACTAGGACATTTTGATGGGTTCCACCGCCACACGGAGGTTCCAAGGCCTGGGGCTAAAATCGTGGAGATGTTCTGCTTTGTTCCACCACCACGGGTAGATTGGAAGGAGTGGGGCTACTAGCACGGGGACATTCTGATGGGTTCCACCACAACGGAGAGGTTATAAGCCACGGGACCACCACCATGGGGACGTTCTGCTTGGTTCCACAGCCACGGGGAGGTTCGAAGGAATGGGACCACCACCACGGTGACGTTCTGATGGGTTCCAGCCCCACGGGGAGGTTCTAAGACGTGGGGCCACCAGTGTGGGGACGTTCTGATTGGTTCCACCACCACGGGGAGTTTCGAAGGGGTGTGATCACCACCACGGTGACGTTCTGATGGGTTCCACCATTACAGGGAGGTTCTAAGGCAGTGGGCCATCACCACGGTGACGTTCTGACGTGTTCCACTGCCACGGGGAGGTTCGAACTTGCAGGGGAACCACCACGGGGACATTCTGATGGGTTCCACATCCACGGGGATGTTCTAAGGCATGGGGCCACCTCCACGGGGAAGTTCTGCTTGTTTCTGCAACCATGGGGAGGTTTGAAGGAATGGGACCACACCCACGGTGACGTTCTGATGGGTTCCACCACCACGGGGAGGTTCTAATGCGTGTGGCCACTGCCACGGGGACGTTCTGATGGCTTCCAGCCCCAAGGGGAAGTTCGAAGGCGTGGGGCCACCAGTGTGGGGACGTTCTGATGGGTTCCACTGCCACAGGGAGGTTCGAAGGCGTGGGACCACTGCCACGGTAACGTTCTGCTGGGTTCCACCACCACGGGGTGGTTCGAAGGCTTGTGATGACCACCACACTGACGTGTTGCTGGGTTCCACTATCACGGAGAGCTTGTAAGGCATGGCGCCACCGCCACGGGGACGTTCTGCTAAGTTCCACCACAACGGGGAGGTTCGAAGGCATGGGACCACTACCACGGTAACGTTCTAATGGCTTCCACTTACATGGGGAGCTTCTAAGGCGTGGGGCCACCATCACGGAGAGACTCTAAGGCATGGGGCCACTGCCACGGCGATGTTCTGCTAAGATCCACCACCACGGGGAGGTTTGGAGACGTGTGATCACCACCATGGTGACATTCTTATGGGTTTCACCACCACGGGGAGGTTCCAAGGAGTGGAGCCACAACCACGGCGATGTTCTCATGGGTTCCACCACCATGAGGTGGTTGTATGGTACGGAGCAACCTCCACGGGGAGTTTCTGATGGGTTCCACCACCACGGGAAGGTTTGAAGGCATGGGCCCACCGCCACAGGGATGTCCTGATGGGTTCCTCCACCACCACGGGAAGGTTTGAAGGCATGGGCCCACCGCCACAGGGATGTCCTGAGGGGTTCCACCGCCACAGGGAGGTTCTAAGGCAACGGGTCACCACGACAGGGACTTTCTCCTGGGTTCCACCACCACGGGGACCTTCTAAGGCGTGGGGCCACCACCACGGGGACATTCCGATGGGTTCCACCGCCACGGGGAGGTTCGAAGGCGTGGGGCCCACCACCATGGCGATGTTCTGATGAGTTCCACTACCACGGGGAGGTTCTAAAGGCGCAGGGGAACCGCGACGGTGACGTTCTGATGTGTTTCGCCACCACAGGGACGTTCGAAGGCACGGGGCCACCACCACGGCGACATTCTGATGGGTTCTACCGCCACATGGAGGTTCCAAGGCTTGGGGCCATTAGCACGTGGACATTCTGATGAGTTCCACCACCAGGGGGACGTTCAAAGGCAATGGGCCACCACCACGGGGACATTCTCATGGGTTCCACCACCACGTGGAGAGTCTAAGACATGGGGCCACCGCCACGGGGACATTCTGCTGCGTTCCACCACCACGGGAAGGTTCGAAGGCAGGAGCCCACGACCACGGCGATGCTCTGATGGGTTCCACCACAACGCGGACGTTCGAAGGCAGTGGGCCACCACCATGGGGACGTTCTGTTGGGTTCCGCCTTCGCCGGGACGTTTTAAGGCACAGGGGAACCGCCATTGTGACGTTCTGATGGGTTCCACCACCACAGGGACTTTCTAAGGCAACGGGTCACAACCACAGGGACATTCTGATGGGTTCCACCACCACAGGGAGGTTCGAAGGCAGGGGCCCACCACCATGGTGATGTTCTGATGGGTTCCACCACCACGCGGAGGTTCTAAAGGCGCAGGGGAACCGCGACGGTGATGTTCTGATGGGTTTCACCACCAAGGGGAGGTTCTAAGGCGGGGGGCCACTGCCACGGGGACGTTCTGATGTGTTTCTCTGCCACGGGGAAGTTCTAAGGGAACGTGCCACCACGACAAAGACGTTTTGCTTGTTTCCAACACAACGGGCATGTTCTAAAGGCATGGGGCCATCGCCACTAGGACATTTTGATGGGTTCCACCGCCACACGGAGGTTCCAAGGCCTGGGGCTAAAATCGTGGAGATGTTCTGCTTTGTTCCACCACCACGGGTAGATTGGAAGGAGTGGGGCTACTAGCACGGGGACATTCTGATGGGTTCCACCACAACGGAGAGGTTATAAGCCACGGGACCACCACCATGGGGACGTTCTGCTTGGTTCCACAGCCACGGGGAGGTTCGAAGGAATGGGACCACCACCACGGTGACGTTCTGATGGGTTCCAGCCCCACGGGGAGGTTCTAAGACGTGGGGCCACCAGTGTGGGGACGTTCTGATTGGTTCCACCACCACGGGGAGTTTCGAAGGGGTGTGATCACCACCACGGGGACGTTCTGATGGGTTCCACCATTACAGGGAGGTTCTAAGGCAGTGGGCCATCACCACGGTGACGTTCTGACGTGTTCCACTGCCACGGGGAGGTTCGAACTTGCAGGGGAACCACCACGGGGACGTTCTGATGGGTTCCACATCCACGGGGACGTTCTAAGGCATGGGGCCACCTCCACGGGGAAGTTCTGCTTGTTTCTACAGCCATGGGGAGGTTTGAAGGAATGGGACCACACCCACGGTGACGTTCTGATGGGTTCCACCACCACGGGGAGGTTCTAATGCGTGTGGCCACTGCCACGGGGACGTTCTGATGGCTTCCAGCCCCAAGGGGAAGTTCGAAGGCGTGGGGCCACCAGTGTGGGGACGTTCTGATGGGTTCCACTGCCACAGGGAGGTTCGAAGGCGTGGGACCACTGCCACGGTAACGTTCTGCTGGGTTCCACCACCACGGGGTGGTTCGAAGGCTTGTGATGACCACCACACTGACATGTTGCTGGGTTCCACTATCACGGAGAGCTTGTAAGGCATGGCGCCACCGCCACGGGGACGTTCTGCTAAGTTCCACCACAACGGGGAGGTTCGAAGGCATGGGACCACTACCACGGTAACGTTCTAATGGCTTCCACTTACATGGGGAGCTTCTAAGGCGTGGGGCCACCATCACGGAGAGACTCTAAGGCATGGGGCCACTGCCACGGCGATGTTCTGCTAAGATCCACCACCACGGGGAGGTTCGGAGACGTGTGATCACCACCATGGTGACATTCTTACGGGTTTCACCACCACGGGGAGGTTCCAAGGAGTGGAGCCACAACCACGGCGATGTTCTCATGGGTTCCACCACCATGAGGTGGTTGTATGGTACGGAGCAACCTCCACGGGGAGTTTCTGATGGGTTCCACCACCACGGGAAGGTTTGAAGGCATGGGCCCACCGCCACAGGGATGTCCTGATGGGTTCCACCACCACGGGAAGGTTTGAAGGCATGGGCCCACCGCCATAGGGATGTCCTGAGGGGTTCCACCGCCACAGGGAGGTTCTAAGGCAACGGGTCACCACGACGGGGACTTTCTCCTGGGTTCCACCACCACGGGGACCTTCTAAGGCGTGGGGCCACCACCACGGGGACATTCTGATGGGTTCCACCGCCACAGGGAGGTTCGAAGGCGTGGGGCCCACCACCATGGCGATGTTCTGATGAGTTCCACTACCACGGGGAGGTTCTAAAGGCGCAGGGGAACCGCGACGGTGACGTTCTGATGTGTTTCACCACCACAGGGACGTTCGAAGGCACGGGGCCACCACCACGGCGACATTCTGATGGGTTCTACCGCCACATGGAGGTTCCAAGGCTTGGGGCCATTAGCACGTGGACATTCTGATGAGTTCCACCACCAGGGGGACGTTCGAAGGCAATGGGCCACCACCACGGGGACATTCTCATGGGTTCCACCACCACGTGGAGAGTCTAAGACATGGGGCCACCGCCACGGGGACATTCTGCTGCGTTCCACCACCACGGGAAGGTTCGAAGGCAGGAGCCCACGACCACAGCGATGCTCTGATGGGTTCCACCACAACGCGGACGTTCGAAGGCAGTGGGCCACCACCATGGGGACGTTCTGTTGGGTTCCGCCTTCGCCGGGACGTTTTAAGGCACAGGGGAACCGCCATTGTGACGTTCTGATGGGTTCCACCACCACAGGGACTTTCTAAGGCAACGGGTCACAACCACAGGGACATTCTGATGGGTTCCACCACCACAGGGAGGTTCGAAGGCAGGGGCCCACCACCATGGTGACGTTCTGATGGGTTCCACCACCACGCGGAGGTTCTAAAGGCGCAGGGGAACCGCGACGGTGATGTTCTGATGGGTTTCACCACCAAGGGGAGGTTCTAAGGCGGGGGGCCACTGCCACGGGGACGTTCTGATGTGTTTCTCTGCCACGGGGAAGTTCTAAGGGAACGTGCCACCACGACAAAGACGTTTTGCTTGTTTCCAACACAACGGGCATGTTCTAAAGGCATGGGGCCATCGCCACTAGGACATTTTGATGGGTTCCACCGCCACACGGAGGTTCCAAGGCCTGGGGCTAAAATCGTGGAGATGTTCTGCTTTGTTCCACCACCACGGGTAGATTGGAAGGAGTGGGGCTACTAGCACGGGGACATTCTGATGGGTTCCACCACAACGGAGAGGTTATAAGCCACGGGACCACCACCATGGGGACGTTCTGCTTGGTTCCACAGCCACGGGGAGGTTCGAAGGAATGGGACCACCACCACGGTGACGTTCTGATGGGTTCCAGCCCCACGGGGAGGTTCTAAGACGTGGGGCCACCAGTGTGGGGACGTTCTGATTGGTTCCACCACCACGGGGAGTTTCGAAGGGGTGTGATCACCACCACGGTGACGTTCTGATGGGTTCCACCATTACAGGGAGGTTCTAAGGCAGTGGGCCATCACCACGGTGACGTTCTGACGTGTTCCACTGCCACGGGGAGGTTCGAACTTGCAGGGGAACCACCACGGGGACATTCTGATGGGTTCCACATCCACGGGGATGTTCTAAGGCATGGGGCCACCTCCACGGGGAAGTTCTGCTTGTTTCTGCAACCATGGGGAGGTTTGAAGGAATGGGACCACACCCACGGTGACGTTCTGATGGGTTCCACCACCACGGGGAGGTTCTAATGCGTGTGGCCACTGCCACGGGGACGTTCTGATGGCTTCCAGCCCCAAGGGGAAGTTCGAAGGCGTGGGGCCACCAGTGTGGGGACGTTCTGATGGGTTCCACTGCCACAGGGAGGTTCGAAGGCGTGGGACCACTGCCACGGTAACGTTCTGCTGGGTTCCACCACCACGGGGTGGTTCGAAGGCTTGTGATGACCACCACACTGACGTGTTGCTGGGTTCCACTATCACGGAGAGCTTGTAAGGCATGGCGCCACCGCCACGGGGACGTTCTGCTAAGTTCCACCACAACGGGGAGGTTCGAAGGCATGGGACCACTACCACGGTAACGTTCTAATGGCTTCCACTTACATGGGGAGCTTCTAAGGCGTGGGGCCACCATCACGGAGAGACTCTAAGGCATGGGGCCACTGCCACGGCGATGTTCTGCTAAGATCCACCACCACGGGGAGGTTTGGAGACGTGTGATCACCACCATGGTGACATTCTTATGGGTTTCACCACCACGGGGAGGTTCCAAGGAGTGGAGCCACAACCACGGCGATGTTCTCATGGGTTCCACCACCATGAGGTGGTTGTATGGTACGGAGCAACCTCCACGGGGAGTTTCTGATGGGTTCCACCACCACGGGAAGGTTTGAAGGCATGGGCCCACCGCCACAGGGATGTCCTGATGGGTTCCTCCACCACCACGGGAAGGTTTGAAGGCATGGGCCCACCGCCACAGGGATGTCCTGAGGGGTTCCACCGCCACAGGGAGGTTCTAAGGCAACGGGTCACCACGACAGGGACTTTCTCCTGGGTTCCACCACCACGGGGACCTTCTAAGGCGTGGGGCCACCACCACGGGGACATTCCGATGGGTTCCACCGCCACGGGGAGGTTCGAAGGCGTGGGGCCCACCACCATGGCGATGTTCTGATGAGTTCCACTACCACGGGGAGGTTCTAAAGGCGCAGGGGAACCGCGACGGTGACGTTCTGATGTGTTTCACCACCACAGGGACGTTCGAAGGCACGGGGCCACCACCACGGCGACATTCTGATGGGTTCTACCGCCACATGGAGGTTCCAAGGCTTGGGGCCATTAGCACGTGGACATTCTGATGAGTTCCACCACCAGGGGGACGTTCAAAGGCAATGGGCCACCACCACGGGGACATTCTCATGGGTTCCACCACCACGTGGAGAGTCTAAGACATGGGGCCACCGCCACGGGGACATTCTGCTGCGTTCCACCACCACGGGAAGGTTCGAAGGCAGGAGCCCACGACCACGGCGATGCTCTGATGGGTTCCACCACAACGCGGACGTTCGAAGGCAGTGGGCCACCACCATGGGGACGTTCTGTTGGGTTCCGCCTTCGCCGGGACGTTTTAAGGCACAGGGGAACCGCCATTGTGACGTTCTGATGGGTTCCACCACCACAGGGACTTTCTAAGGCAACGGGTCACAACCACAGGGACATTCTGATGGGTTCCACCACCACAGGGAGGTTCGAAGGCAGGGGCCCACCACCATGGTGACGTTCTGATGGGTTCCACCACCACGCGGAGGTTCTAAAGGCGCAGGGGAACCGCGACGGTGATGTTCTGATGGGTTTCACCACCAAGGGGAGGTTCTAAGGCGGGGGGCCACTGCCACGGGGACGTTCTGATGTGTTTCTCTGCCACGGGGAAGTTCTAAGGGAACGTGCCACCACGACAAAGACGTTTTGCTTGTTTCCAACACAACGGGCATGTTCTAAAGGCATGGGGCCATCGCCACTAGGACATTTTGATGGGTTCCACCGCCACACGGAGGTTCCAAGGCCTGGGGCTAAAATCGTGGAGATGTTCTGCTTTGTTCCACCACCACGGGTAGATTGGAAGGAGTGGGGCTACTAGCACGGGGACATTCTGATGGGTTCCACCACAACGGAGAGGTTATAAGCCACGGGACCACCACCATGGGGACGTTCTGCTTGGTTCCACAGCCACGGGGAGGTTCGAAGGAATGGGACCACCACCACGGTGACGTTCTGATGGGTTCCAGCCCCACGGGGAGGTTCTAAGACGTGGGGCCACCAGTGTGGGGACGTTCTGATTGGTTCCACCACCACGGGGAGTTTCGAAGGGGTGTGATCACCACCACGGGGACGTTCTGATGGGTTCCACCATTACAGGGAGGTTCTAAGGCAGTGGGCCATCACCACGGTGACGTTCTGACGTGTTCCACTGCCACGGGGAGGTTCGAACTTGCAGGGGAACCACCACGGGGACGTTCTGATGGGTTCCACATCCACGGGGACGTTCTAAGGCATGGGGCCACCTCCACGGGGAAGTTCTGCTTGTTTCTACAGCTATGGGGAGGTTTGAAGGAATGGGACCACACCCACGGTGACGTTCTGATGGGTTCCACCACCACGGGGAGGTTCTAATGCGTGTGGCCACTGCCACGGGGACGTTCTGATGGCTTCCAGCCCCAAGGGGAAGTTCGAAGGCGTGGGGCCACCAGTGTGGGGACGTTCTGATGGGTTCCACTGCCACAGGGAGGTTCGAAGGCGTGGGACCACTGCCACGGTAACGTTCTGCTGGGTTCCACCACCACGGGGTGGTTCGAAGGCTTGTGATGACCACCACACTGACGTGTTGCTGGGTTCCACTATCACGGAGAGCTTGTAAGGCATGGCGCCACCGCCACGGGGACGTTCTGCTAAGTTCCACCACAACGGGGAGGTTCGAAGGCATGGGACCACTACCACGGTAACGTTCTAATGGCTTCCACTTACATGGGGAGCTTCTAAGGCGTGGGGCCACCATCACGGAGAGACTCTAAGGCATGGGGCCACTGCCACGGCGATGTTCTGCTAAGATCCACCACCACGGGGAGGTTTGGAGACGTGTGATCACCACCATGGTGACATTCTTATGGGTTTCACCACCACGGGGAGGTTCCAAGGAGTGGAGCCACAACCACGGCGATGTTCTCATGGGTTCCACCACCATGAGGTGGTTGTATGGTACGGAGCAACCTCCACGGGGAGTTTCTGATGGGTTCCACCACCACGGGAAGGTTTGAAGGCATGGGCCCACCGCCACAGGGATGTCCTGATGGGTTCCTCCACCACCACGGGAAGGTTTGAAGGCATGGGCCCACCGCCACAGGGATGTCCTGAGGGGTTCCACCGCCACAGGGAGGTTCTAAGGCAACGGGTCACCACGACGGGGACTTTCTCCTGGGTTCCACCACCACGGGGACCTTCTAAGGCGTGGGGCCACCACCACGGGGACATTCTGATGGGTTCCACCGCCACGGGGAGGTTCGAAGGCGTGGGGCCCACCACCATGGCGATGTTCTGATGAGTTCCACTACCACGGGGAGGTTCTAAAGGCGCAGGGGAACCGCGACGGTGACGTTCTGATGTGTTTCACCACCACAGGGACGTTCGAAGGCACGGGGCCACCACCACGGCGACATTCTGATGGGTTCTACCGCCACATGGAGGTTCCAAGGCTTGGGGCCATTAGCACGTGGACATTCTGATGAGTTCCACCACCAGGGGGACGTTCAAAGGCAATGGGCCACCACCACGGGGACATTCTCATGGGTTCCACCACCACGTGGAGAGTCTAAGACATGGGGCCACCGCCACGGGGACATTCTGCTGCGTTCCACCACCACGGGAAGGTTCGAAGGCAGGAGCCCACGACCACGGCGATGCTCTGATGGGTTCCACCACAACGCGGACGTTCGAAGGCAGTGGGCCACCACCATGGGGACGTTCTGTTGGGTTCCGCCTTCGCCGGGACGTTTTAAGGCACAGGGGAACCGCCATTGTGACGTTCTGATGGGTTCCACCACCACAGGGACTTTCTAAGGCAACGGGTCACAACCACAGGGACATTCTGATGGGTTCCACCACCACAGGGAGGTTCGAAGGCAGGGGCCCACCACCATGGTGATGTTCTGATGGGTTCCACCACCACGCGGAGGTTCTAAAGGCGCAGGGGAACCGCGACGGTGATGTTCTGATGGGTTTCACCACCAAGGGGAGGTTCTAAGGCGGGGGGCCACTGCCACGGGGACGTTCTGATGTGTTTCTCTGCCACGGGGAAGTTCTAAGGGAACGTGCCACCACGACAAAGACGTTTTGCTTGTTTCCAACACAACGGGCATGTTCTAAAGGCATGGGGCCATCGCCACTAGGACATTTTGATGGGTTCCACCGCCACACGGAGGTTCCAAGGCCTGGGGCTAAAATCGTGGAGATGTTCTGCTTTGTTCCACCACCACGGGTAGATTGGAAGGAGTGGGGCTACTAGCACGGGGACATTCTGATGGGTTCCACCACAACGGAGAGGTTATAAGCCACGGGACCACCACCATGGGGACGTTCTGCTTGGTTCCACAGCCACGGGGAGGTTCGAAGGAATGGGACCACACCCACGGTGACGTTCTGATGGGTTCCAGCCCCACGGGGAGGTTCTAAGACGTGGGGCCACCAGTGTGGGGACGTTCTGATTGGTTCCACCACCACGGGGAGTTTCGAAGGGGTGTGATCACCACCACGGTGACGTTCTGATGGGTTCCACCATTACAGGGAGGTTCTAAGGCAGTGGGCCATCACCACGGTGACGTTCTGACGTGTTCCACTGCCACGGGGAGGTTCGAACTTGCAGGGGAACCACCACGGGGACGTTCTGCTGGGTTCCACATCCACGGGGATGTTCTAAGGCATGGGGCCACCTCCACGGGGACGTTCTGCTTGTTTCTACAGCCATGGGGAGGTTTGAAGGAATGGGACCACACCCACGGTGACGTTCTGATGGGTTCCACCACCACGGGGAGGTTCTAATGCGTGTGGCCACTGCCACGGGGACGTTCTGATGGCTTCCAGCCCCAAGGGGAAGTTCGAAGGCGTGGGGCCACCAGTGTGGGGACGTTCTGATGGGTTCCACTGCCACAGGGAGGTTCGAAGGCGTGGGACCACTGCCACGGTAACGTTCTGCTGGGTTCCACCACCACGGGGTGGTTCGAAGGCTTGTGATGACCACCACACTGACGTGTTGCTGGGTTCCACTATCACGGAGAGCTTGTAAGGCATGGCGCCATTGCCACGGGGACGTTCTGCTAAGTTCCACCACCACGGGAAGGTTCGAAGGCAGGAGCCCACGACCACGGCGATGCTCTGATGGGTTCCACCACAACGCGGACGTTCGAAGGCAGTGGGCCACCACCATGGGGACGTTCTGTTGGGTTCCGCCTTCGCCGGGACGTTTTAAGGCACAGGGGAACCGCCATTGTGACGTTCTGATGGGTTCCACCACCACAGGGACTTTCTAAGGCAACGGGTCACAACCACAGGGACATTCTGATGGGTTCCACCACCACAGGGAGGTTCGAAGGCAGGGGCCCACCACCATGGTGACGTTCTGATGGGTTCCACCACCACGCGGAGGTTCTAAAGGCGCAGGGGAACCGCGACGGTGATGTTCTGATGGGTTTCACCACCAAGGGGAGGTTCTAAGGCGGGGGGCCACTGCCACGGGGACGTTCTGATGTGTTTCTCTGCCACGGGGAAGTTCTAAGGGAACGTGCCACCACGACAAAGACGTTTTGCTTGTTTCCAACACAACGGGCATGTTCTAAAGGCATGGGGCCATCGCCACTAGGACATTTTGATGGGTTCCACCGCCACACGGAGGTTCCAAGGCCTGGGGCTAAAATCGTGGAGATGTTCTGCTTTGTTCCACCACCACGGGTAGATTGGAAGGAGTGGGGCTACTAGCACGGGGACATTCTGATGGGTTCCACCACAACGGAGAGGTTATAAGCCACGGGACCACCACCATGGGGACGTTCTGCTTGGTTCCACAGCCACGGGGAGGTTCGAAGGAATGGGACCACCACCACGGTGACGGTCTGATGCGTTTCACCACCGCAGGGTCATTCTAAGGCAGGGGGCCACCACGACGGGGACGTTCTGATGGGTTCCACCACAACTGGGAGGTCTGCAGGCGTGGGACCACAACCACGGTGACGTTCTGATGGCTTTTGCTTACATGAGGAGCTTCTAAGGCGTGGGGCCACCATCACGGCGAGATTGTAAGGCATGGGACCACCGCCACGGGAACGATCTGCTAAGTTCCACCACCACGGGGAGCGTTCGAAGGCGTGGGACCACGACCACGGTGGCATTCTGATGGGTTCCACCACCACGGGGAGGTGCGAAGGCGTGGGGAAACCGCCACGGTGACGTTCTGCTGGGTTCCACCACCACGGGGATGTTCTAAGGCACGGGGCCACCTCCACGGGGACGTTCTGCTGGTTTCTGCAACCATGGGGAGGTTCGAAGGAATGGGACCACACCCACGGTGACGTTCTGATGGGTTCCAGCCCCACGGGGAGGTTCTAATGCGTGTGGCCACTGCCACGGGGACGTTCTGATGGCTTCCAGCCCCAAGGGGAAGTTCGAAGGCGTGGGGCCACCAGTGTGGGGACGTTCTGATGGGTTCCACTGCCACAGGGAGGTTCGAAGGCGTGGGACCACTGCCACGGTAACGTTCTGCTGGGTTCCACCACCACGGGGTGGTTCGAAGGCTTGTGATGACCACCACACTGACGTGTTGCTGGGTTCCACTATCACGGAGAGCTTGTAAGGCATGGCGCCACCGCCACGGGGACGTTCTGCTAAGTTCCACCACAACGGGGAGGTTCGAAGGCATGGGACCACTACCACGGTAACGTTCTAATGGCTTCCACTTACATGGGGAGCTTCTAAGGCGTGGGGCCACCATCACGGAGAGACTCTAAGGCATGGGGCCACTGCCACGGCGATGTTCTGCTAAGATCCACCACCACGGGGAGGTTCGGAGACGTGTGATCACCACCATGGTGACATTCTTATGGGTTTCACCACCACGGGGAGGTTCCAAGGAGTGGAGCCACAACCACGGCGATGTTCTCATGGGTTCCACCACCATGAGGTGGTTGTATGGTACGGAGCAACCTCCACGGGGAGTTTCTGATGGGTTCCACCACCACGGGAAGGTTTGAAGGCATGGGCCCACCGCCACAGGGATGTCCTGATGGGTTCCTCCACCACCACGGGAAGGTTTGAAGGCATGGGCCCACCGCCACAGGGATGTCCTGAGGGGTTCCACCGCCACAGGGAGGTTCTAAGGCAACGGGTCACCACGACGGGGACTTTCTCCTGGGTTCCACCACCACGGGGACCTTCTAAGGCGTGGGGCCACCACCACGGGGACATTCTGATGGGTTCCACCGCCACGGGGAGGTTCGAAGGCGTGGGGCCCACCACCATGGCGATGTTCTGATGAGTTCCACTACCACGGGGAGGTTCTAAAGGCGCAGGGGAACCGCGACGGTGATGTTCTGATGTGTTTCACCACCACAGGGATGTTCGAAGGCACGGGGCCACCACCACGGCGACATTCTGATGGGTTCTACCGCCACATGGAGGTTCCAAGGCTTGGGGCCATTAGCACGTGGACATTCTGATGAGTTCCACCACCAGGGGGACGTTCGAAGGCAATGGGCCACCACCACGGGGACATTCTCATGGGTTCCACCACCACGTGGAGAGTCTAAGACATGGGGCCACCGCCACGGGGACATTCTGCTGCGTTCCACCACCACGGGAAGGTTCGAAGGCAGGAGCCCACGACCACGGCGATGCTCTGATGGGTTCCACCACAACGCGGACGTTCGAAGGCAGTGGGCCACCACCATGGGGACGTTCTGTTGGGTTCCGCCTTCGCCGGGACGTTTTAAGGCACAGGGGAACCGCCATTGTGACGTTCTGATGGGTTCCACCACCACAGGGACTTTCTAAGGCAACGGGTCACAACCACAGGGACATTCTGATGGGTTCCACCACCACAGGGAGGTTCGAAGGCAGGGGCCCACCACCATGGTGACGTTCTGATGGGTTCCACCACCACGCGGAGGTTCTAAAGGCGCAGGGGAACCGCGACGGTGATGTTCTGATGGGTTTCACCACCAAGGGGAGGTTCTAAGGCGGGGGGCCACTGCCACGGGGACGTTCTGATGTGTTTCTCTGCCACGGGGAAGTTCTAAGGGAACGTGCCACCACGACAAAGACGTTTTGCTTGTTTCCAACACAACGGGCATGTTCTAAAGGCATGGGGCCATCGCCACTAGGACATTTTGATGGGTTCCACCGCCACACGGAGGTTCCAAGGCCTGGGGCTAAAATCGTGGAGATGTTCTGCTTTGTTCCACCACCACGGGTAGATTGGAAGGAGTGGGGCTACTAGCACGGGGACATTCTGATGGGTTCCACCACAACGGAGAGGTTATAAGCCACGGGACCACCACCATGGGGACGTTCTGCTTGGTTCCACAGCCACGGGGAGGTTCGAAGGAATGGGACCACCACCACGGTGACGGTCTGATGCGTTTCACCACCGCAGGGTCATTCTAAGGCAGGGGGCCACCACGACGGGGACGTTCTGATGGGTTCCACCACAACTGGGAGGTCTGCAGGCGTGGGACCACAACCACGGTGACGTTCTGATGGCTTTTGCTTACATGAGGAGCTTCTAAGGCGTGGGGCCACCATCACGGCGAGATTGTAAGGCATGGGACCACCGCCACGGGAACGATCTGCTAAGTTCCACCACCACGGGGAGCGTTCGAAGGCGTGGGACCACGACCACGGTGGCATTCTGATGGGTTCCACCACCACGGGGAGGTGCGAAGGCGTGGGGAAACCGCCACGGTGACGTTCTGCTGGGTTCCACCACCACGGGGATGTTCTAAGGCACGGGGCCACCTCCACGGGGACGTTCTGCTGGTTTCTGCAACCATGGGGAGGTTCGAAGGAATGGGACCACACCCACGGTGACGTTCTGATGGGTTCCACCACCACGGGGAGGTTCTAATGCGTGTGGCCACTGCCACGGGGACGTTCTGATGGCTTCCAGCCCCAAGGGGAAGTTCGAAGGCGTGGGGCCACCAGTGTGGGGACGTTCTGATGGGTTCCACTGCCACAGGGAGGTTCGAAGGCGTGGGACCACTGCCACGGTAACGTTCTGCTGGGTTCCACCACCACGGGGTGGTTCGAAGGCTTGTGATGACCACCACACTGACGTGTTGCTGGGTTCCACTATCACGGAGAGCTTGTAAGGCATGGCGCCACCGCCACGGGGACGTTCTGCTAAGTTCCACCACAACGGGGAGGTTCGAAGGCATGGGACCACTACCACGGTAACGTTCTAATGGCTTCCACTTACATGGGGAGCTTCTAAGGCGTGGGGCCACCATCACGGAGAGACTCTAAGGCATGGGGCCACTGCCACGGCGATGTTCTGCTAAGATCCACCACCACGGGGAGGTTCGGAGACGTGTGATCACCACCATGGTGACATTCTTATGGGTTTCACCACCACGGGGAGGTTCCAAGGAGTGGAGCCACAACCACGGCGATGTTCTCATGGGTTCCACCACCATGAGGTGGTTGTATGGTACGGAGCAACCTCCACGGGGAGTTTCTGATGGGTTCCACCACCACGGGAAGGTTTGAAGGCATGGGCCCACCGCCACAGGGATGTCCTGATGGGTTCCTCCACCACCACGGGAAGGTTTGAAGGCATGGGCCCACCGCCACAGGGATGTCCTGAGGGGTTCCACCGCCACAGGGAGGTTCTAAGGCAACGGGTCACCACGACGGGGACTTTCTCCTGGGTTCCACCACCACGGGGACCTTCTAAGGCGTGGGGCCACCACCACGGGGACATTCTGATGGGTTCCACCGCCACGGGGAGGTTCGAAGGCGTGGGGCCCACCACCATGGCGATGTTCTGATGAGTTCCACTACCACGGGGAGGTTCTAAAGGCGCAGGGGAACCGCGACGGTGACGTTCTGATGTGTTTCACCACCACAGGGACGTTCGAAGGCACGGGGCCACCACCACGGCGACATTCTGATGGGTTCTACCGCCACATGGAGGTTCCAAGGCTTGGGGCCATTAGCACGTGGACATTCTGATGAGTTCCACCACCAGGGGGACGTTCGAAGGCAATGGGCCACCACCACGGGGACATTCTCATGGGTTCCACCACCACGTGGAGAGTCTAAGACATGGGGCCACCGCCACGGGGACATTCTGCTGCGTTCCACCACCACGGGAAGGTTCGAAGGCAGGAGCCCACGACCACGGCGATGCTCTGATGGGTTCCACCACAACGCGGACGTTCGAAGGCAGTGGGCCACCACCATGGGGACGTTCTGTTGGGTTCCGCCTTCGCCGGGACGTTTTAAGGCACCGGGGAACCGCCATTGTGACATTCTGATGGGTTCCACCACCACAGGGACTTTTTAAGGCAACGGGTCACAACCACAGGGACATTCTGATGGGTTCCACCACCACAGGGAGGTTCGAAGGCAGGGGCCCACCACCATGGTGATGTTCTGATGGGTTCCACCACCACGCGGAGGTTCTAAAGGCGCAGGGGAACCGCGACGGTGATGTTCTGATGGGTTTCACCACCAAGGGGAGGTTCTAAGGCGGGGGGCCACTGCCACGGGGACGTTCTGATGTGTTTCTCTGCCACGGGGAAGTTCTAAGGGAACGTGCCACCACGACAAAGACGTTTTGCTTGTTTCCAACACAACGGGCATGTTCTAAAGGCATGGGGCCATCGCCACTAGGACATTTTGATGGGTTCCACCGCCACACGGAGGTTCCAAGGCCTGGGGCTAAAATCGTGGAGATGTTCTGCTTTGTTCCACCACCACGGGTAGATTGGAAGGAGTGGGGCTACTAGCACGGGGACATTCTGATGGGTTCCACCACAACGGAGAGGTTATAAGCCACGGGACCACCACCATGGGGACGTTCTGCTTGGTTCCACAGCCACGGGGAGGTTCGAAGGAATGGGACCACACCCACGGTGACGTTCTGATGGGTTCCAGCCCCACGGGGAGGTTCTAAGACGTGGGGCCACCAGTGTGGGGACGTTCTGATTGGTTCCACCACCACGGGGAGTTTCGAAGGGGTGTGATCACCACCACGGTGACGTTCTGATGGGTTCCACCATTACAGGGAGGTTCTAAGGCAGTGGGCCATCACCACGGTGACGTTCTGACGTGTTCCACTGCCACGGGGAGGTTCGAACTTGCAGGGGAACCACCACGGGGACGTTCTGATGGGTTCCACATCCACGGGGATGTTCTAAGGCATGGGGCCACCTCCACGGGGACGTTCTGCTTGTTTCTACAGCCATGGGGAGGTTTGAAGGAATGGGACCACACCCACGGTGACGTTCTGATGGGTTCCACCACCACGGGGAGGTTCTAATGCGTGTGGCCACTGCCACGGGGACGTTCTGATGGCTTCCAGCCCCAAGGGGAAGTTCGAAGGCGTGGGGCCACCAGTGTGGGGACGTTCTGATGGGTTCCACTGCCACAGGGAGGTTCGAAGGCGTGGGACCACTGCCACGGTAACGTTCTGCTGGGTTCCACCACCACGGGGTGGTTCGAAGGCTTGTGATGACCACCACACTGACGTGTTGCTGGGTTCCACTATCACGGAGAGCTTGTAAGGCATGGCGCCATTGCCACGGGGACGTTCTGCTAAGTTCCACCACCACGGGAAGGTTCGAAGGCAGGAGCCCACGACCACGGCGATGCTCTGATGGGTTCCACCACAACGCGGACGTTCGAAGGCAGTGGGCCACCACCATGGGGACGTTCTGTTGGGTTCCGCCTTCGCCGGGACGTTTTAAGGCACAGGGGAACCGCCATTGTGACGTTCTGATGGGTTCCACCACCACAGGGACTTTCTAAGGCAACGGGTCACAACCACAGGGACATTCTGATGGGTTCCACCACCACAGGGAGGTTCGAAGGCAGGGGCCCACCACCATGGTGACGTTCTGATGGGTTCCACCACCACGCGGAGGTTCTAAAGGCGCAGGGGAACCGCGACGGTGATGTTCTGATGGGTTTCACCACCAAGGGGAGGTTCTAAGGCGGGGGGCCACTGCCACGGGGACGTTCTGATGTGTTTCTCTGCCACGGGGAAGTTCTAAGGGAACGTGCCACCACGACAAAGACGTTTTGCTTGTTTCCAACACAACGGGCATGTTCTAAAGGCATGGGGCCATCGCCACTAGGACATTTTGATGGGTTCCACCGCCACACGGAGGTTCCAAGGCCTGGGGCTAAAATCGTGGAGATGTTCTGCTTTGTTCCACCACCACGGGTAGATTGGAAGGAGTGGGGCTACTAGCACGGGGACATTCTGATGGGTTCCACCACAACGGAGAGGTTATAAGCCACGGGACCACCACCATGGGGACGTTCTGCTTGGTTCCACAGCCACGGGGAGGTTCGAAGGAATGGGACCACCACCACGGTGACGGTCTGATGCGTTTCACCACCGCAGGGTCATTCTAAGGCAGGGGGCCACCACGACGGGGACGTTCTGATGGGTTCCACCACAACTGGGAGGTCTGCAGGCGTGGGACCACAACCACGGTGACGTTCTGATGGCTTTTGCTTACATGAGGAGCTTCTAAGGCGTGGGGCCACCATCACGGCGAGATTGTAAGGCATGGGACCACCGCCACGGGAACGATCTGCTAAGTTCCACCACCACGGGGAGCGTTCGAAGGCGTGGGACCACGACCACGGTGGCATTCTGATGGGTTCCACCACCACGGGGAGGTGCGAAGGCGTGGGGAAACCGCCACGGTGACGTTCTGCTGGGTTCCACCACCACGGGGATGTTCTAAGGCACGGGGCCACCTCCACGGGGACGTTCTGCTGGTTTCTGCAACCATGGGGAGGTTCGAAGGAATGGGACCACACCCACGGTGACGTTCTGATGGGTTCCACCACCACGGGGAGGTTCTAATGCGTGTGGCCACTGCCACGGGGACGTTCTGATGGCTTCCAGCCCCAAGGGGAAGTTCGAAGGCGTGGGGCCACCAGTGTGGGGACGTTCTGATGGGTTCCACTGCCACAGGGAGGTTCGAAGGCGTGGGACCACTGCCACGGTAACGTTCTGCTGGGTTCCACCACCACGGGGTGGTTCGAAGGCTTGTGATGACCACCACACTGACGTGTTGCTGGGTTCCACTATCACGGAGAGCTTGTAAGGCATGGCGCCACCGCCACGGGGACGTTCTGCTAAGTTCCACCACAACGGGGAGGTTTGAAGGCATGGGACCACTACCACGGTAACGTTCTAATGGCTTCCACTTACATGGGGAGCTTCTAAGGCGTGGGGCCACCATCACGGAGAGACTCTAAGGCATGGGGCCACTGCCACGGCGATGTTCTGCTAAGATCCACCACCACGGGGAGGTTCGGAGACGTGTGATCACCACCATGGTGACATTCTTATGGGTTTCACCACCACGGGGAGGTTCCAAGGAGTGGAGCCACAACCACGGCGATGTTCTCATGGGTTCCACCACCATGAGGTGGTTGTATGGTACGGAGCAACCTCCACGGGGAGTTTCTGATGGGTTCCACCACCACGGGAAGGTTTGAAGGCATGGTCCCACCGCCACAGGGATGTCCTGATGGGTTCCTCCACCACCACGGGAAGGTTTGAAGGCATGGGCCCACCGCCACAGGGATGTCCTGAGGGGTTCCACCGCCACAGGGAGGTTCTAAGGCAACGGGTCACCACGACGGGGACTTTCTCCTGGGTTCCACCACCACGGGGACCTTCTAAGGCGTGGGGCCACCACCACGGGGACATTCTGATGGGTTCCACCGCCACGGGGAGGTTCGAAGGCGTGGGGCCCACCACCATGGCGATGTTCTGATGAGTTCCACTACCACGGGGAGGTTCTAAAGGCGCAGGGGAACCGCGACGGTGACGTTCTGATGTGTTTCACCACCACAGGGATGTTCGAAGGCACGGGGCCACCACCACGGCGACATTCTGATGGGTTCTACCGCCACATGGAGGTTCCAAGGCTTGGGGCCATTAGCACGTGGACATTCTGATGAGTTCCACCACCAGGGGGACGTTCGAAGGCAATGGGCCACCACCACGGGGACATTCTCATGGGTTCCACCACCACGTGGAGAGTCTAAGACATGGGGCCACCGCCACGGGGACATTCTGCTGCGTTCCACCACCACGGGAAGGTTCGAAGGCAGGAGCCCACGACCATGGCGATGCTCTGATGGGTTCCACCACAACGCGGACGTTCGAAGGCAGTGGGCCACCACCATGGGGACGTTCTGTTGGGTTCCGCCTTCGCCGGGACGTTTTAAGGCACAGGGGAACCGCCATTGTGACGTTCTGATGGGTTCCACCACCACAGGGACTTTCTAAGGCAACGGGTCACAACCACAGGGACATTCTGATGGGTTCCACCACCACAGGGAGGTTCGAAGGCAGGGGCCCACCACCATGGTGATGTTCTGATGGGTTCCACCACCACGCGGAGGTTCTAAAGGCGCAGGGGAACCGCGACGGTGATGTTCTGATGGGTTTCACCACCAAGGGGAGGTTCTAAGGCGGGGGGCCACTGCCACGGGGACGTTCTGATGTGTTTCTCTGCCACGGGGAAGTTCTAAGGGAACGTGCCACCACGACAAAGACGTTTTGCTTGTTTCCAACACAACGGGCATGTTCTAAAGGCATGGGGCCATCGCCACTAGGACATTTTGATGGGTTCCACCGCCACACGGAGGTTCCAAGGCCTGGGGCTAAAATCGTGGAGATGTTCTGCTTTGTTCCACCACCACGGGTAGATTGGAAGGAGTGGGGCTACTAGCACGGGGACATTCTGATGGGTTCCACCACAACGGAGAGGTTATAAGCCACGGGACCACCACCATGGGGACGTTCTGCTTGGTTCCACAGCCACGGGGAGGTTCGAAGGAATGGGACCACCACCACGGTGACGTTCTGATGCGTTTCACCACCGCAGGGTCATTCTAAGGCAGGGGGCCACCACGACGGGGACGTTCTGATGGGTTCCACCACAACTGGGAGGTCTGCAGGCGTGGGACCACAACCACGGTGACGTTCTGATGGCTTTTGCTTACATGGGGAGCTTCTAAGGCGTGGGGCCACCATCACGGCGAGATTGTAAGGCATGGGACCACCGCCACGGGAACGTTCTGCTAAGTTCCACCACCACGGGGAGCGTTCGAAGGCGTGGGACCACGACCACGGTGGCATTCTGATGGGTTCCACCACCACGGGGAGGTGCGAAGGCGTGGGGAAACCGCCACGGTGACGTTCTGCTGGGTTCCACCACCACGGGGATGTTCTAAGGCACGGGGCCACCTCCACGGGGACGTTCTGCTTGTTTCTGCAACCATGGGGAGGTTCGAAGGAATGGGACCACACCCACGGTGACGTTCTGATGGGTTCCACCACCACGGGGAGGTTCTAATGCGTGTGGCCACTGCCACGGGGACGTTCTGATGGCTTCCAGCCCCAAGGGGAAGTTCGAAGGCGTGGGGCCACCAGTGTGGGGACGTTCTGATGGGTTCCACTGCCACAGGGAGGTTCGAAGGCGTGGGACCACTGCCACGGTAACGTTCTGCTGGGTTCCACCACCACGGGGTGGTTCGAAGGCTTGTGATGACCACCACACTGACGTGTTGCTGGGTTCCACTATCACGGAGAGCTTGTAAGGCATGGCGCCACCGCCACGGGGACGTTCTGCTAAGTTCCACCACAACGGGGAGGTTCGAAGGCATGGGACCACTACCACGGTAACGTTCTAATGGCTTCCACTTACATGGGGAGCTTCTAAGGCGTGGGGCCACCATCACGGAGAGACTCTAAGGCATGGGGCCACTGCCACGGCGATGTTCTGCTAAGATCCACCACCACGGGGAGGTTCGGAGACGTGTGATCACCACCATGGTGACATTCTTATGGGTTTCACCACCACGGGGAGGTTCCAAGGAGTGGAGCCACAACCACGGCGATGTTCTCATGGGTTCCACCACCATGAGGTGGTTGTATGGTACGGAGCAACCTCCACGGGGAGTTTCTGATGGGTTCCACCACCACGGGAAGGTTTGAAGGCATGGGCCCACCGCCACAGGGATGTCCTGATGGGTTCCTCCACCACCACGGGAAGGTTTGAAGGCATGGGCCCACCGCCACAGGGATGTCCTGAGGGGTTCCACCGCCACAGGGAGGTTCTAAGGCAACGGGTCACCACGACGGGGACTTTCTCCTGGGTTCCACCACCACGGGGACCTTCTAAGGCGTGGGGCCACCACCACGGGGACATTCTGATGGGTTCCACCGCCACGGGGAGGTTCGAAGGCGTGGGGCCCACCACCATGGCGATGTTCTGATGAGTTCCACTACCACGGGGAGGTTCTAAAGGCGCAGGGGAACCGCGACGGTGACGTTCTGATGTGTTTCACCACCACAGGGACGTTCGAAGGCACGGGGCCACCACCACGGCGACATTCTGATGGGTTCTACCGCCACATGGAGGTTCCAAGGCTTGGGGCCATTAGCACGTGGACATTCTGATGAGTTCCACCACCAGGGGGACGTTCGAAGGCAATGGGCCACCACCACGGGGACATTCTCATGGGTTCCACCACCACGTGGAGAGTCTAAGACATGGGGCCACCGCCACGGGGACATTCTGCTGCGTTCCACCACCACGGGAAGGTTCGAAGGCAGGAGCCCACGACCACAGCGATGCTCTGATGGGTTCCACCACAACGCGGACGTTCGAAGGCAGTGGGCCACCACCATGGGGACGTTCTGTTGGGTTCCGCCTTCGCCGGGACGTTTTAAGGCACCGGGGAACCGCCATTGTGACATTCTGATGGGTTCCACCACCACAGGGACTTTTTAAGGCAACGGGTCACAACCACAGGGACATTCTGATGGGTTCCACCACCACAGGGAGGTTCGAAGGCAGGGGCCCACCACCATGGTGATGTTCTGATGGGTTCCACCACCACGCGGAGGTTCTAAAGGCGCAGGGGAACCGCGACGGTGATGTTCTGATGGGTTTCACCACCAAGGGGAGGTTCTAAGGCGGGGGGCCACTGCCACGGGGACGTTCTGATGTGTTTCTCTGCCACGGGGAAGTTCTAAGGGAACGTGCCACCACGACAAAGACGTTTTGCTTGTTTCCAACACAACGGGCATGTTCTAAAGGCATGGGGCCATCGCCACTAGGACATTTTGATGGGTTCCACCGCCACACGGAGGTTCCAAGGCCTGGGGCTAAAATCGTGGAGATGTTCTGCTTTGTTCCACCACCACGGGTAGATTGGAAGGAGTGGGGCTACTAGCACGGGGACATTCTGATGGGTTCCACCACAACGGAGAGGTTATAAGCCACGGGACCACCACCATGGGGACGTTCTGCTTGGTTCCACAGCCACGGGGAGGTTCGAAGGAATGGGACCACACCCACGGTGACGTTCTGATGGGTTCCAGCCCCACGGGGAGGTTCTAAGACGTGGGGCCACCAGTGTGGGGACGTTCTGATTGGTTCCACCACCACGGGGAGTTTCGAAGGGGTGTGATCACCACCACGGTGACGTTCTGATGGGTTCCACCATTACAGGGAGGTTCTAAGGCAGTGGGCCATCACCACGGTGACGTTCTGACGTGTTCCACTGCCACGGGGAGGTTCGAACTTGCAGGGGAACCACCACGGGGACGTTCTGATGGGTTCCACATCCACGGGGACGTTCTAAGGCATGGGGCCACCTCCACGGGGAAGTTCTGCTTGTTTCTACAGCCATGGGGAGGTTTGAAGGAATGGGACCACACCCACAGTGACGTTCTGATGGGTTCCACCACCACGGGGAGGTTCTAATGCGTGTGGCCACTGCCACGGGGACGTTCTGATGGCTTCCAGCCCCAAGTGGAAGTTCGAAGGCGTGGGGCCACCAGTGTGGGGACGTTCTGATGGGTTCCACTGCCACAGGGAGGTTCGAAGGCGTGGGACCACTGCCACGGTAACGTTCTGCTGGGTTCCACCACCACGGGGTGGTTCGAAGGCTTGTGATGACCACCACACTGACGTGTTGCTGGGTTCCACTATCACGGAGAGCTTGTAAGGCATGGCGCCACCGCCACGGGGACGTTCTGCTAAGTTCCACCACCACGGGGAGGTTCGAAGGCATGGGACCACTACCACGGTAACGTTCTAATGGCTTCCACTTACATGGGGAGCTTCTAAGGCGTGGGGCCACCATCACGGAGAGACTCTAAGGCATGGGGCCACTGCCACGGCGATGTTCTGCTAAGATCCACCACCACGGGGAGGTTTGGAGACGTGTGATCACCACCATGGTGACATTCTTATGGGTTTCACCACCACGGGGAGGTTCCAAGGAGTGGAGCCACAACCACGGCGATGTTCTCATGGGTTCCACCACCATGAGGTGGTTGTATGGTACGGAGCAACCTCCACGGGGAGTTTCTGATGGGTTCCACCACCACGGGAAGGTTTGAAGGCATGGGCCCACCGCCACAGGGATGTCCTGATGGGTTCCACCACCACGGGAAGGTTTGAAGGCATGGGCCCACCGCCATAGGGATGTCCTGAGGGGTTCCACCGCCACAGGGAGGTTCTAAGGCAACGGGTCACCACGACGGGGACTTTCTCCTGGGTTCCACCACCACGGGGACCTTCTAAGGCGTGGGGCCACCACCACAGGGACATTCCGATGGGTTCCACCGCCACGGGGAGGTTCGAAGGCGTGGGGCCCACCACCATGGCGATGTTCTGATGAGTTCCACTACCACGGGGAGGTTCTAAAGGCGCAGGGGAACCGCGACGGTGACGTTCTGATGTGTTTCACCACCACAGGGACGTTCGAAGGCACGGGGCCACCACCACGGCGACATTCTGATGGGTTCTACCGCCACATGGAGGTTCCAAGGCTTGGGGCCATTAGCACGTGGACATTCTGATGAGTTCCACCACCAGGGGGACGTTCGAAGGCAATGGGCCACCACCACGGGGACATTCTCATGGGTTCCACCACCACGTGGAGAGTCTAAGACATGGGGCCACCGCCACGGGGACATTCTGCTGCGTTCCACCACCACGGGAAGGTTCGAAGGCAGGAGCCCACAACCACGGCGATGCTCTGATGGGTTCCACCACAACGCGGACGTTCGAAGGCAGTGGGCCACCACCATGGGGACGTTCTGTTGGGTTCCGCCTTCGCCGGGACGTTTTAAGGCACAGGGGAACCGCCATTGTGACGTTCTGATGGGTTCCACCACCACAGGGACTTTCTAAGGCAACGGGTCACAACCACAGGGACATTCTGATGGGTTCCACCACCACAGGGAGGTTCGAAGGCAGGGGCCCACCACCATGGTGATGTTCTGATGGGTTCCACCACCACGCGGAGGTTCTAAAGGCGCAGGGGAACCGCGACGGTGATGTTCTGATGGGTTTCACCACCAAGGGGAGGTTCTAAGGCGGGGGGCCACTGCCACGGGGACGTTCTGATGTGTTTCTCTGCCACGGGGAAGTTCTAAGGGAACGTGCCACCACGACAAAGACGTTTTGCTTGTTTCCAACACAACGGGCATGTTCTAAAGGCATGGGGCCATCGCCACTAGGACATTTTGATGGGTTCCACCGCCACACGGAGGTTCCAAGGCCTGGGGCTAAAATCGTGGAGATGTTCTGCTTTGTTCCACCACCACGGGTAGATTGGAAGGAGTGGGGCTACTAGCACGGGGACATTCTGATGGGTTCCACCACAACGGAGAGGTTATAAGCCACGGGACCACCACCATGGGGACGTTCTGCTTGGTTCCACAGCCACGGGGAGGTTCGAAGGAATGGGACCACACCCACGGTGACGTTCTGATGGGTTCCAGCCCCACGGGGAGGTTCTAAGACGTGGGGCCACCAGTGTGGGGACGTTCTGATTGGTTCCACCACCACGGGGAGTTTCGAAGGGGTGTGATCACCACCACGGTGACGTTCTGATGGGTTCCACCATTACAGGGAGGTTCTAAGGCAGTGGGCCATCACCACGGTGACGTTCTGACGTGTTCCACTGCCACGGGGAGGTTCGAACTTGCAGGGGAACCACCACGGGGACGTTCTGATGGGTTCCACATCCACGGGGACGTTCTAAGGCATGGGGCCACCTCCACGGGGACGTTCTGCTTGTTTCTACAGCCATGGGGAGGTTTGAAGGAATGGGACCACACCCACGGTGACGTTCTGATGGGTTCCACCACCACGGGGAGGTTCTAATGCGTGTGGCCACTGCCACGGGGACGTTCTGATGGCTTCCAGCCCCAAGGGGAAGTTCGAAGGCGTGGGGCCACCAGTGTGGGGACGTTCTGATGGGTTCCACTGCCACAGGGAGGTTCGAAGGCGTGGGACCACTGCCACGGTAACGTTCTGCTGGGTTCCACCACCACGGGGTGGTTCGAAGGCTTGTGATGACCACCACACTGACGTGTTGCTGGGTTCCACTATCACGGAGAGCTTGTAAGGCATGGCGCCACCGCCACGGGGACGTTCTGCTAAGTTCCACCACAACGGGGAGGTTCGAAGGCATGGGACCACTACCACGGTAACGTTCTAATGGCTTCCACTTACATGGGGAGCTTCTAAGGCGTGGGGCCACCATCACGGAGAGACTCTAAGGCATGGGGCCACTGCCACGGCGATGTTCTGCTAAGATCCACCACCACGGGGAGGTTCGGAGACGTGTGATCACCACCATGGTGACATTCTTATGGGTTTCACCACCACGGGGAGGTTCCAAGGAGTGGAGCCACAACCACGGCGATGTTCTCATAGGTTCCACCACCATGAGGTGGTTGTATGGTACGGAGCAACCTCCACGGGGAGTTTCTGATGGGTTCCACCACCACGGGAAGTTTGAAGGCATGGGCCCACCGCCACAGGGATGTCCTGATGGGTTCCTCCACCACCACGGGAAGGTTTGAAGGCATGGGCCCACCGCCATAGGGATGTCCTGAGGGGTTCCACCGCCACAGGGAGGTTCTAAGGCAAGGGGTCACCACGACGGGGACTTTCTCCTGGGTTCCACCACCACGGGGACCTTCTAAGGCGTGGGGCCACCACCACGGGGACATTCCGATGGGTTCCACCGCCACGGGGAGGTTCGAAGGCGTGGGGCCCACCACCATGGCGATGTTCTGATGAGTTCCACTACCACGGGGAGGTTCTAAAGGCGCAGGGGAACCGCGACGGTGACGTTCTGATGTGTTTCACCACCACAGGGACGTTCGAAGGCACGGGGCCACCACCACGGCGACATTCTGATGGGTTCTACCGCCACATGGAGGTTCCAAGGCTTGGGGCCATTAGCACGTGGACATTCTGATGAGTTCCACCACCAGGGGGACGTTCGAAGGCAATGGGCCACCACCACGGGGACATTCTCATGGGTTCCACCACCACGTGGAGAGTCTAAGACATGGGGCCACCGCCACGGGGACATTCTGCTGCGTTCCACCACCACGGGAAGGTTCGAAGGCAGGAGCCCACGACCACGGCGATGCTCTGATGGGTTCCACCACAACGCGGACGTTCGAAGGCAGTGGGCCACCACCATGGGGACGTTCTGTTGGGTTCCGCCTTCGCCGGGACGTTTTAAGGCACAGGGGAACCGCCATTGTGACGTTCTGATGGGTTCCACCACCACAGGGACTTTCTAAGGCAACGGGTCACAACCACAGGGACATTCTGATGGGTTCCACCACCACAGGGAGGTTCGAAGGCAGGGGCCCACCACCATGGTGATGTTCTGATGGGTTCCACCACCACGCGGAGGTTCTAAAGGCGCAGGGGAACCGCGACGGTGATGTTCTGATGGGTTTCACCACCAAGGGGAGGTTCTAAGGCGGGGGGCCACTGCCACGGGGACGTTCTGATGTGTTTCTCTGCCACGGGGAAGTTCTAAGGGAACGTGCCACCACGACAAAGACGTTTTGCTTGTTTCCAACACAACGGGCATGTTCTAAAGGCATGGGGCCATCGCCACTAGGACATTTTGATGGGTTCCACCGCCACACGGAGGTTCCAAGGCCTGGGGCTAAAATCGTGGAGATGTTCTGCTTTGTTCCACCACCACGGGTAGATTGGAAGGAGTGGGGCTACTAGCACGGGGACATTCTGATGGGTTCCACCACAACGGAGAGGTTATAAGCCACGGGACCACCACCATGGGGACGTTCTGCTTGGTTCCACAGCCACGGGGAGGTTCGAAGGAATGGGACCACACCCACGGTGACGTTCTGATGGGTTCCAGCCCCACGGGGAGGTTCTAAGACGTGGGGCCACCAGTGTGGGGACGTTCTGATTGGTTCCACCACCACGGGGAGTTTCGAAGGGGTGTGATCACCACCACGGTGACGTTCTGATGGGTTCCACCATTACAGGGAGGTTCTAAGGCAGTGGGCCATCACCACGGTGACGTTCTGACGTGTTCCACTGCCACGGGGAGGTTCGAACTTGCAGGGGAACCACCACGGGGACGTTCTGATGGGTTCCACATCCACGGGGATGTTCTAAGGCATGGGGCCACCTCCACGGGGACGTTCTGCTTGTTTCTACAGCCATGGGGAGGTTTGAAGGAATGGGACCACACCCACGGTGACGTTCTGATGGGTTCCACCACCACGGGGAGGTTCTAATGCGTGTGGCCACTGCCACGGGGACGTTCTGATGGCTTCCAGCCCCAAGGGGAAGTTCGAAGGCGTGGGGCCACCAGTGTGGGGACGTTCTGATGGGTTCCACTGCCACAGGGAGGTTCGAAGGCGTGGGACCACTGCCACGGTAACGTTCTGCTGGGTTCCACCACCACGGGGTGGTTCGAAGGCTTGTGATGACCACCACACTGACGTGTTGCTGGGTTCCACTATCACGGAGAGCTTGTAAGGCATGGCGCCACCGCCACGGGGACGTTCTGCTAAGTTCCACCACAACGGGGAGGTTCGAAGGCATGGGACCACTACCACGGTAACGTTCTAATGGCTTCCACTTACATGGGGAGCTTCTAAGGCGTGGGGCCACCATCACGGAGAGACTCTAAGGCATGGGGCCACTGCCACGGCGATGTTCTGCTAAGATCCACCACCACGGGGAGGTTCGGAGACGTGTGATCACCACCATGGTGACATTCTTATGGGTTTCACCACCACGGGGAGGTTCCAAGGAGTGGAGCCACAACCACGGCGATGTTCTCATAGGTTCCACCACCATGAGGTGGTTGTATGGTACGGAGCAACCTCCACGGGGAGTTTCTGATGGGTTCCACCACCACGGGAAGTTTGAAGGCATGGGCCCACCGCCACAGGGATGTCCTGATGGGTTCCTCCACCACCACGGGAAGGTTTGAAGGCATGGGCCCACCGCCATAGGGATGTCCTGAGGGGTTCCACCGCCACAGGGAGGTTCTAAGGCAACGGGTCACCACGACGGGGACTTTCTCCTGGGTTCCACCACCACGGGGACCTTCTAAGGCGTGGGGCCACCACCACGGGGACATTCCGATGGGTTCCACCGCCACGGGGAGGTTCGAAGGCGTGGGGCCCACCACCATGGCGATGTTCTGATGAGTTCCACTACCACGGGGAGGTTCTAAAGGCGCAGGGGAACCGCGACGGTGACGTTCTGATGTGTTTCACCACCACAGGGACGTTCGAAGGCACGGGGCCACCACCACGGCGACATTCTGATGGGTTCTACCGCCACATGGAGGTTCCAAGGCTTGGGGCCATTAGCACGTGGACATTCTGATGAGTTCCACCACCAGGGGGACGTTCGAAGGCAATGGGCCACCACCACGGGGACATTCTCATGGGTTCCACCACCACGTGGAGAGTCTAAGACATGGGGCCACCGCCACGGGGACATTCTGCTGCGTTCCACCACCACGGGAAGGTTCGAAGGCAGGAGCCCACGACCACGGCGATGCTCTGATGGGTTCCACCACAACGCGGACGTTCGAAGGCAGTGGGCCACCACCATGGGGACGTTCTGTTGGGTTCCGCCTTCGCCGGGACGTTTTAAGGCACAGGGGAACCGCCATTGTGACGTTCTGATGGGTTCCACCACCACAGGGACTTTCTAAGGCAACGGGTCACAACCACAGGGACATTCTGATGGGTTCCACCACCACAGGGAGGTTCGAAGGCAGGGGCCCACCACCATGGTGATGTTCTGATGGGTTCCACCACCACGCGGAGGTTCTAAAGGCGCAGGGGAACCGCGACGGTGATGTTCTGATGGGTTTCACCACCAAGGGGAGGTTCTAAGGCGGGGGGCCACTGCCACGGGGACGTTCTGATGTGTTTCTCTGCCACGGGGAAGTTCTAAGGGAACGTGCCACCACGACAAAGACGTTTTGCTTGTTTCCAACACAACGGGCATGTTCTAAAGGCATGGGGCCATCGCCACTAGGACATTTTGATGGGTTCCACCGCCACACGGAGGTTCCAAGGCCTGGGGCTAAAATCGTGGAGATGTTCTGCTTTGTTCCACCACCACGGGTAGATTGGAAGGAGTGGGGCTACTAGCACGGGGACATTCTGATGGGTTCCACCACAACGGAGAGGTTATAAGCCACGGGACCACCACCATGGGGACGTTCTGCTTGGTTCCACAGCCACGGGGAGGTTCGAAGGAATGGGACCACACCCACGGTGACGTTCTGATGGGTTCCAGCCCCACGGGGAGGTTCTAAGACGTGGGGCCACCAGTGTGGGGACGTTCTGATTGGTTCCACCACCACGGGGAGTTTCGAAGGGGTGTGATCACCACCACGGGGACGTTCTGATGGGTTCCACCATTACAGGGAGGTTCTAAGGCAGTGGGCCATCACCACGGTGACGTTCTGACGTGTTCCACTGCCACGGGGAGGTTCGAACTTGCAGGGGAACCACCACGGGGACGTTCTGATGGGTTCCACATCCACGGGGACGTTCTAAGGCATGGGGCCACCTCCACGGGGAAGTTCTGCTTGTTTCTACAGCCATGGGGAGGTTTGAAGGAATGGGACCACACCCACGGTGACGTTCTGATGGGTTCCACCACCACGGGGAGGTTCTAATGCGTGTGGCCACTGCCACGGGGACGTTCTGATGGCTTCCAGCCCCAAGGGGAAGTTCGAAGGCGTGGGGCCACCAGTGTGGGGACGTTCTGATGGGTTCCACTGCCACAGGGAGGTTCGAAGGCGTGGGACCACTGCCACGGTAACGTTCTGCTGGGTTCCACCACCACGGGGTGGTTCGAAGGCTTGTGATGACCACCACACTGACGTGTTGCTGGGTTCCACTATCACGGAGAGCTTGTAAGGCATGGCGCCACCGCCACGGGGACGTTCTGCTAAGTTCCACCACAACGGGGAGGTTCGAAGGCATGGGACCACTACCACGGTAACGTTCTAATGGCTTCCACTTACATGGGGAGCTTCTAAGGCGTGGGGCCACCATCACGGAGAGACTCTAAGGCATGGGGCCACTGCCACGGCGATGTTCTGCTAAGATCCACCACCACGGGGAGGTTCGGAGACGTGTGATCACCACCATGGTGACATTCTTACGGGTTTCACCACCACGGGGAGGTTCCAAGGAGTGGAGCCACAACCACGGCGATGTTCTCATGGGTTCCACCACCATGAGGTGGTTGTATGGTACGGAGCAACCTCCACGGGGAGTTTCTGATGGGTTCCACCACCACGGGAAGGTTTGAAGGCATGGGCCCACCGCCACAGGGATGTCCTGATGGGTTCCTCCACCACCACGGGAAGGTTTGAAGGCATGGGCCCACCGCCATAGGGATGTCCTGAGGGGTTCCACCGCCACAGGGAGGTTCTAAGGCAACGGGTCACCACGACGGGGACTTTCTCCTGGGTTCCACCACCACGGGGACCTTCTAAGGCGTGGGGCCACCACCACGGGGACATTCCGATGGGTTCCACCGCCACGGGGAGGTTCGAAGGCGTGGGGCCCACCACCATGGCGATGTTCTGATGAGTTCCACTACCACGGGGAGGTTCTAAAGGCGCAGGGGAACCGCGACGGTGACGTTCTGATGTGTTTCACCACCACAGGGACGTTCGAAGGCACGGGGCCACCACCACGGCGACATTCTGATGGGTTCTACCGCCACATGGAGGTTCCAAGGCTTGGGGCCATTAGCACGTGGACATTCTGATGAGTTCCACCACCAGGGGGACGTTCGAAGGCAATGGGCCACCACCACGGGGACATTCTCATGGGTTCCACCACCACGTGGAGAGTCTAAGACATGGGGCCACCGCCACGGGGACATTCTGCTGCGTTCCACCACCACGGGAAGGTTCGAAGGCAGGAGCCCACGACCACGGCGATGCTCTGATGGGTTCCACCACAACGCGGACGTTCGAAGGCAGTGGGCCACCACCATGGGGACGTTCTGTTGGGTTCCGCCTTCGCCGGGACGTTTTAAGGCACAGGGGAACCGCCATTGTGACGTTCTGATGGGTTCCACCACCACAGGGACTTTCTAAGGCAACGGGTCACAACCACAGGGACATTCTGATGGGTTCCACCACCACAGGGAGGTTCGAAGGCAGGGGCCCACCACCATGGTGATGTTCTGATGGGTTCCACCACCACGCGGAGGTTCTAAAGGCGCAGGGGAACCGCGACGGTGATGTTCTGATGGGTTTCACCACCAAGGGGAGGTTCTAAGGCGGGGGGCCACTGCCACGGGGACGTTCTGATGTGTTTCTCTGCCACGGGGAAGTTCTAAGGGAACGTGCCACCACGACAAAGACGTTTTGCTTGTTTCCAACACAACGGGCATGTTCTAAAGGCATGGGGCCATCGCCACTAGGACATTTTGATGGGTTCCACCGCCACACGGAGGTTCCAAGGCCTGGGGCTAAAATCGTGGAGATGTTCTGCTTTGTTCCACCACCACGGGTAGATTGGAAGGAGTGGGGCTACTAGCACGGGGACATTCTGATGGGTTCCACCACAACGGAGAGGTTATAAGCCACGGGACCACCACCATGGGGACGTTCTGCTTGGTTCCACAGCCACGGGGAGGTTCGAAGGAATGGGACCACACCCACGGTGACGTTCTGATGGGTTCCAGCCCCACGGGGAGGTTCTAAGACGTGGGGCCACCAGTGTGGGGACGTTCTGATTGGTTCCACCACCACGGGGAGTTTCGAAGGCGTGTGATCACCACCACGGTGACGTTCTGATGGGTTCCACCATTACAGGGAGGTTCTAAGGCAGTGGGCCATCACCACGGTGACGTTCTGACGTGTTCCACTGCCACGGGGAGGTTCGAACTTGCAGGGGAACCACCACGGGGACGTTCTGATGGGTTCCACATCCACAGGGACGTTCTAAGGCATGGGGCCACCTCCACGGGGAAGTTCTGCTTGTTTCTACAGCCATGGGGAGGTTTGAAGGAATGGGACCACACCCACGGTGACGTTCTGATGGGTTCCACCACCACGGGGAGGTTCTAATGCGTGTGGCCACTGCCACGGGGACGTTCTGATGGCTTCCAGCCCCAAGGGGAAGTTCGAAGGCGTGGGGCCACCAGTGTGGGGACGTTCTGATGGGTTCCACTGCCACAGGGAGGTTCGAAGGCGTGGGACCACTGCCACGGTAACGTTCTGCTGGGTTCCACCACCACGGGGTGGTTCGAAGGCTTGTGATGACCACCACACTGACGTGTTGCTGGGTTCCACTATCACGGAGAGCTTGTAAGGCATGGCGCCACCGCCACGGGGACGTTCTGCTAAGTTCCACCACAACGGGGAGGTTCGAAGGCATGGGACCACTACCACGGTAACGTTCTAATGGCTTCCACTTACATGGGGAGCTTCTAAGGCGTGGGGCCACCATCACGGAGAGACTCTAAGGCATGGGGCCACTGCCACGGCGATGTTCTGCTAAGATCCACCACCACGGGGAGGTTCGGAGACGTGTGATCACCACCATGGTGACATTCTTACGGGTTTCACCACCACGGGGAGGTTCCAAGGAGTGGAGCCACAACCACGGCGATGTTCTCATGGGTTCCACCACCATGAGGTGGTTGTATGGTACGGAGCAACCTCCACGGGGAGTTTCTGATGGGTTCCACCACCACGGGAAGGTTTGAAGGCATGGGCCCACCGCCACAGGGATGTCCTGATGGGTTCCTCCACCACCACGGGAAGGTTTGAAGGCATGGGCCCACCGCCATAGGGATGTCCTGAGGGGTTCCACCGCCACAGGGAGGTTCTAAGGCAACGGGTCACCACGACGGGGACTTTCTCCTGGGTTCCACCACCACGGGGACCTTCTAAGGCGTGGGGCCACCACCACGGGGACATTCTGATGGGTTCCACCGCCACGGGGAGGTTCGAAGGCGTGGGGCCCACCACCATGGCGATGTTCTGATGAGTTCCACTACCACGGGGAGGTTCTAAAGGCGCAGGGGAACCGCGACGGTGACGTTCTGATGTGTTTCACCACCACAGGGACGTTCGAAGGCACGGGGCCACCACCACGGCGACATTCTGATGGGTTCTACCGCCACATGGAGGTTCCAAGGCTTGGGGCCATTAGCACGTGGACATTCTGATGAGTTCCACCACCAGGGGGACGTTCGAAGGCAATGGGCCACCACCACGGGGACATTCTCATGGGTTCCACCACCACGTGGAGAGTCTAAGACATGGGGCCACCGCCACGGGGACATTCTGCTGCGTTCCACCACCACGGGAAGGTTCGAAGGCAGGAGCCCACGACCACGGCGATGCTCTGATGGGTTCCACCACAACGCGGACGTTCGAAGGCAGTGGGCCACCACCATGGGGACGTTCTGTTGGGTTCCGCCTTCGCCGGGACGTTTTAAGGCACAGGGGAACCGCCATTGTGACGTTCTGATGGGTTCCACCACCACAGGGACTTTCTAAGGCAACGGGTCACAACCACAGGGACATTCTGATGGGTTCCACCACCACAGGGAGGTTCGAAGGCAGGGGCCCACCACCATGGTGATGTTCTGATGGGTTCCACCACCACGCGGAGGTTCTAAAGGCGCAGGGGAACCGCGACGGTGATGTTCTGATGGGTTTCACCACCAAGGGGAGGTTCTAAGGCGGGGGGCCACTGCCACGGGGACGTTCTGATGTGTTTCTCTGCCACGGGGAAGTTCTAAGGGAACGTGCCACCACGACAAAGACGTTTTGCTTGTTTCCAACACAACGGGCATGTTCTAAAGGCATGGGGCCATCGCCACTAGGACATTTTGATGGGTTCCACCGCCACACGGAGGTTCCAAGGCCTGGGGCTAAAATCGTGGAGATGTTCTGCTTTGTTCCACCACCACGGGTAGATTGGAAGGAGTGGGGCTACTAGCACGGGGACATTCTGATGGGTTCCACCACAACGGAGAGGTTATAAGCCACGGGACCACCACCATGGGGACGTTCTGCTTGGTTCCACAGCCACGGGGAGGTTCGAAGGAATGGGACCACCACCACGGTGACGTTCTGATGCGTTTCACCACTGCGGGGTCATTCTAAGGCAGGGGGCCACCACGACGGGGACGTTCTGATGGGTTCCACCACAACTGGGAGGTCTGCAGGCGTGGGACCACAACCACGGTGACGTTCTGATGGCTTTTGCTTACATGAGGAGCTTCTAAGGCGTGGGGCCACCATCACGGCGAGATTGTAAGGCATGGGACCACCGCCACGGGAACGTTCTGCTAAGTTCCACCACCACGGGGAGCGTTCGAAGGCGTGGGAGCACGACCACGGTGGCATTCTGATGGGTTCCACCACCACGGGGAGGTGCGAAGGCGTGGGGAAACCGCCACGGGGACGTTCTGCTGGGTTCCACCACCACGGGGATGTTCTAAGGCATGGGGCCACCTCCACGGGGACGTTCTGCTGGTTTCTGCAACCATGGGGAGGTTCGAAGGAATGGGACCACACCCACGGTGACGTTCTGATGGGTTCCACCACCACGGGGAGGTTCTAATGCGTGTGGCCACTGCCACGGGGACGTTCTGATGGCTTCCAGCCCCAAGGGGAAGTTCGAAGGCGTGGGGCCACCAGTGTGGGGACGTTCTGATGGGTTCCACTGCCACAGGGAGGTTCGAAGGCGTGGGACCACTGCCACGGTAACGTTCTGCTGGGTTCCACCACCACGGGGTGGTTCGAAGGCTTGTGATGACCACCACACTGACGTGTTGCTGGGTTCCACTATCACGGAGAGCTTGTAAGGCATGGCGCCACCGCCACGGGGACGTTCTGCTAAGTTCCACCACAACGGGGAGGTTCGAAGGCATGGGACCACTACCACGGTAACGTTCTAATGGCTTCCACTTACATGGGGAGCTTCTAAGGCGTGGGGCCACCATCACGGAGAGACTCTAAGGCATGGGGCCACTGCCACGGCGATGTTCTGCTAAGATCCACCACCACGGGGAGGTTCGGAGACGTGTGATCACCACCATGGTGACATTCTTATGGGTTTCACCACCACGGGGAGGTTCCAAGGAGTGGAGCCACAACCACGGCGATGTTCTCATGGGTTCCACCACCATGAGGTGGTTGTATGGTACGGAGCAACCTCCACGGGGAGTTTCTGATGGGTTCCACCACCACGGGAAGGTTTGAAGGCATGGGCCCACCGCCACAGGGATGTCCTGATGGGTTCCTCCACCACCACGGGAAGGTTTGAAGGCATGGGCCCACCGCCACAGGGATGTCCTGAGGGGTTCCACCGCCACAGGGAGGTTCTAAGGCAACGGGTCACCACGACGGGGACTTTCTCCTGGGTTCCACCACCACGGGGACCTTCTAAGGCGTGGGGCCACCACCACGGGGACATTCTGATGGGTTCCACCGCCACGGGGAGGTTCGAAGGCGTGGGGCCCACCACCATGGCGATGTTCTGATGAGTTCCACTACCATGGGGAGGTTCTAAAGGCGCAGGGGAACCGCGACGGTGACGTTCTGATGTGTTTCACCACCACAGGGACGTTCGAAGGCACGGGGCCACCACCACGGCGACATTCTGATGGGTTCTACCGCCACATGGAGGTTCCAAGGCTTGGGGCCATTAGCACGTGGACATTCTGATGAGTTCCACCACCAGGGGGACGTTCGAAGGCAATGGGCCACCACCACGGGGACATTCTCATGGGTTCCACCACCACGTGGAGAGTCTAAGACATGGGGCCACCGCCACGGGGACATTCTGCTGCGTTCCACCACCACGGGAAGGTTCGAAGGCAGGAGCCCACGACCACGGCGATGCTCTGATGGGTTCCACCACAACGCGGACGTTCGAAGGCAGTGGGCCACCACCATGGGGACGTTCTGTTGGGTTCCGCCTTCGCCGGGACGTTTTAAGGCACAGGGGAACCGCCATTGTGACGTTCTGATGGGTTCCACCACCACAGGGACTTTCTAAGGCAACGGGTCACAACCACAGGGACATTCTGATGGGTTCCACCACCACAGGGAGGTTCGAAGGCAGGGGCCCACCACCATGGTGATGTTCTGATGGGTTCCACCACCACGCGGAGGTTCTAAAGGCGCAGGGGAACCGCGACGGTGATGTTCTGATGGGTTTCACCACCAAGGGGAGGTTCTAAGGCGGGGGGCCACTGCCACGGGGACGTTCTGATGTGTTTCTCTGCCACGGGGAAGTTCTAAGGGAACGTGCCACCACGACAAAGACGTTTTGCTTGTTTCCAACACAACGGGCATGTTCTAAAGGCATGGGGCCATCGCCACTAGGACATTTTGATGGGTTCCACCGCCACACGGAGGTTCCAAGGCCTGGGGCTAAAATCGTGGAGATGTTCTGCTTTGTTCCACCACCACGGGTAGATTGGAAGGAGTGGGGCTACTAGCACGGGGACATTCTGATGGGTTCCACCACAACGGAGAGGTTATAAGCCACGGGACCACCACCATGGGGACGTTCTGCTTGGTTCCACAGCCACGGGGAGGTTCGAAGGAATGGGACCACCACCACGGTGACGTTCTGATGCGTTTCACCACCGCAGGGTCATTCTAAGGCAGGGGGCCACCACGACGGGGACGTTCTGATGGGTTCCACCACAACTGGGAGGTCTGCAGGCGTGGGACCACAACCACGGTGACGTTGTGATGGCTTTTGCTTACATGGGGAGCTTCTAAGGCGTGGGGCCACCATCACGGCGAGATTGTAAGGCATGGGACCACCGCCACGGGAACGTTCTGCTAAGTTCCACCACCACGGGGAGCGTTCGAAGGCGTGGGAGCACGACCACGGTGGCATTCTGATGGGTTCCACCACCACGGGGAGGTGCGAAGGCGTGGGGAAACCGCCACGGTGACGTTCTGCTGGGTTCCACCACCACGGGGATGTTCTAAGGCACGGGGCCACCTCCACGGGGACGTTCTGCTTGTTTCTGCAACCATGGGGAGGTTCGAAGGAATGGGACCACACCCACGGTGACGTTCTGATGGGTTCCACCACCACGGGGAGGTTCTAATGCGTGTGGCCACTGCCACGGGGACGTTCTGATGGCTTCCAGCCCCAAGGGGAAGTTCGAAGGCGTGGGGCCACCAGTGTGGGGACGTTCTGATGGGTTCCACTGCCACAGGGAGGTTCGAAGGCGTGGGACCACTGCCACGGTAACGTTCTGCTGGGTTCCACCACCACGGGGTGGTTCGAAGGCTTGTGATGACCACCACACTGACGTGTTGCTGGGTTCCACTATCACGGAGAGCTTGTAAGGCATGGCGCCACCGCCACGGGGACGTTCTGCTAAGTTCCACCACAACGGGGAGGTTCGAAGGCATGGGACCACTACCACGGTAACGTTCTAATGGCTTCCACTTACATGGGGAGCTTCTAAGGCGTGGGGCCACCATCACGGAGAGACTCTAAGGCATGGGGCCACTGCCACGGCGATGTTCTGCTAAGATCCACCACCACGGGGAGGTTCGGAGACGTGTGATCACCACCATGGTGACATTCTTACGGGTTTCACCACCACGGGGAGGTTCCAAGGAGTGGAGCCACAACCACGGCGATGTTCTCATGGGTTCCACCACCATGAGGTGGTTGTATGGTACGGAGCAACCTCCACGGGGAGTTTCTGATGGGTTCCACCACCACGGGAAGGTTTGAAGGCATGGGCCCACCGCCACAGGGATGTCCTGATGGGTTCCTCCACCACCACGGGAAGGTTTGAAGGCATGGGCCCACCGCCATAGGGATGTCCTGAGGGGTTCCACCGCCACAGGGAGGTTCTAAGGCAACGGGTCACCACGACGGGGACTTTCTCCTGGGTTCCACCACCACGGGGACCTTCTAAGGCGTGGGGCCACCACCACGGGGACATTCTGATGGGTTCCACCGCCACGGGGAGGTTCGAAGGCGTGGGGCCCACCACCATGGCGATGTTCTGATGAGTTCCACTACCACGGGGAGGTTCTAAAGGCGCAGGGGAACCGCGACGGTGACGTTCTGATGTGTTTCACCACCACAGGGACGTTCGAAGGCACGGGGCCACCACCACGGCGACATTCTGATGGGTTCTACCGCCACATGGAGGTTCCAAGGCTTGGGGCCATTAGCACGTGGACATTCTGATGAGTTCCACCACCAGGGGGACGTTCGAAGGCAATGGGCCACCACCACGGGGACATTCTCATGGGTTCCACCACCACGTGGAGAGTCTAAGACATGGGGCCACCGCCACGGGGACATTCTGCTGCGTTCCACCACCACGGGAAGGTTCGAAGGCAGGAGCCCACGACCACGGCGATGCTCTGATGGGTTCCACCACAACGCGGACGTTCGAAGGCAGTGGGCCACCACCATGGGGACGTTCTGTTGGGTTCCGCCTTCGCCGGGACGTTTTAAGGCACAGGGGAACCGCCATTGTGACGTTCTGATGGGTTCCACCACCACAGGGACTTTTTAAGGCAACGGGTCACAACCACAGGGACATTCTGATGGGTTCCACCACCACAGGGAGGTTCGAAGGCAGGGGCCCACCACCATGGTGATGTTCTGATGGGTTCCACCACCACGCGGAGGTTCTAAAGGCGCAGGGGAACCGCGACGGTGATGTTCTGATGGGTTTCACCACCAAGGGGAGGTTCTAAGGCGGGGGGCCACTGCCACGGGGACGTTCTGATGTGTTTCTCTGCCACGGGGAAGTTCTAAGGGAACGTGCCACCACGACAAAGACGTTTTGCTTGTTTCCAACACAACGGGCATGTTCTAAAGGCATGGGGCCATCGCCACTAGGACATTTTGATGGGTTCCACCGCCACACGGAGGTTCCAAGGCCTGGGGCTAAAATCGTGGAGATGTTCTGCTTTGTTCCACCACCACGGGTAGATTGGAAGGAGTGGGGCTACTAGCACGGGGACATTCTGATGGGTTCCACCACAACGGAGAGGTTATAAGCCACGGGACCACCACCATGGGGACGTTCTGCTTGGTTCCACAGCCACGGGGAGGTTCGAAGGAATGGGACCACCACCACGGTGACGTTCTGATGCGTTTCACCACCGCAGGGTCATTCTAAGGCAGGGGGCCACCACGACGGGGACGTTCTGATGGGTTCCACCACAACTGGGAGGTCTGCAGGCGTGGGACCACAACCACGGTGACGTTGTGATGGCTTTTGCTTACATGGGGAGCTTCTAAGGCGTGGGGCCACCATCACGGCGAGATTGTAAGGCATGGGACCACCGCCACGGGAACGTTCTGCTAAGTTCCACCACCACGGGGAGCGTTCGAAGGCGTGGGAGCACGACCACGGTGGCATTCTGATGGGTTCCACCACCACGGGGAGGTGCGAAGGCGTGGGGAAACCGCCACGGTGACGTTCTGCTGGGTTCCACCACCACGGGGATGTTCTAAGGCACGGGGCCACCTCCACGGGGACGTTCTGCTTGTTTCTGCAACCATGGGGAGGTTCGAAGGAATGGGACCACACCCACGGTGACGTTCTGATGGGTTCCACCACCACGGGGAGGTTCTAATGCGTGTGGCCACTGCCACGGGGACGTTCTGATGGCTTCCAGCCCCAAGGGGAAGTTCGAAGGCGTGGGGCCACCAGTGTGGGGACGTTCTGATGGGTTCCACTGCCACAGGGAGGTTCGAAGGCGTGGGACCACTGCCACGGTAACGTTCTGCTGGGTTCCACCACCACGGGGTGGTTCGAAGGCTTGTGATGACCACCACACTGACGTGTTGCTGGGTTCCACTATCACGGAGAGCTTGTAAGGCATGGCGCCACCGCCACGGGGACGTTCTGCTAAGTTCCACCACAACGGGGAGGTTCGAAGGCATGGGACCACTACCACGGTAACGTTCTAATGGCTTCCACTTACATGGGGAGCTTCTAAGGCGTGGGGCCACCATCACGGAGAGACTCTAAGGCATGGGGCCACTGCCACGGCGATGTTCTGCTAAGATCCACCACCACGGGGAGGTTCGGAGACGTGTGATCACCACCATGGTGACATTCTTACGGGTTTCACCACCACGGGGAGGTTCCAAGGAGTGGAGCCACAACCACGGCGATGTTCTCATGGGTTCCACCACCATGAGGTGGTTGTATGGTACGGAGCAACCTCCACGGGGAGTTTCTGATGGGTTCCACCACCACGGGAAGGTTTGAAGGCATGGGCCCACCGCCACAGGGATGTCCTGATGGGTTCCTCCACCACCACGGGAAGGTTTGAAGGCATGGGCCCACCGCCATAGGGATGTCCTGAGGGGTTCCACCGCCACAGGGAGGTTCTAAGGCAACGGGTCACCACGACGGGGACTTTCTCCTGGGTTCCACCACCACGGGGACCTTCTAAGGCGTGGGGCCACCACCACGGGGACATTCTGATGGGTTCCACCGCCACGGGGAGGTTCGAAGGCGTGGGGCCCACCACCATGGCGATGTTCTGATGAGTTCCACTACCACGGGGAGGTTCTAAAGGCGCAGGGGAACCGCGACGGTGACGTTCTGATGTGTTTCACCACCACAGGGACGTTCGAAGGCACGGGGCCACCACCACGGCGACATTCTGATGGGTTCTACCGCCACATGGAGGTTCCAAGGCTTGGGGCCATTAGCACGTGGACATTCTGATGAGTTCCACCACCAGGGGGACGTTCGAAGGCAATGGGCCACCACCACGGGGACATTCTCATGGGTTCCACCACCACGTGGAGAGTCTAAGACATGGGGCCACCGCCACGGGGACATTCTGCTGCGTTCCACCACCACGGGAAGGTTCGAAGGCAGGAGCCCACGACCACGGCGATGCTCTGATGGGTTCCACCACAACGCGGACGTTCGAAGGCAGTGGGCCACCACCATGGGGACGTTCTGTTGGGTTCCGCCTTCGCCGGGACGTTTTAAGGCACAGGGGAACCGCCATTGTGACGTTCTGATGGGTTCCACCACCACAGGGACTTTTTAAGGCAACGGGTCACAACCACAGGGACATTCTGATGGGTTCCACCACCACAGGGAGGTTCGAAGGCAGGGGCCCACCACCATGGTGATGTTCTGATGGGTTCCACCACCACGCGGAGGTTCTAAAGGCGCAGGGGAACCGCGACGGTGATGTTCTGATGGGTTTCACCACCAAGGGGAGGTTCTAAGGCGGGGGGCCACTGCCACGGGGACGTTCTGATGTGTTTCTCTGCCACGGGGAAGTTCTAAGGGAACGTGCCACCACGACAAAGACGTTTTGCTTGTTTCCAACACAACGGGCATGTTCTAAAGGCATGGGGCCATCGCCACTAGGACATTTTGATGGGTTCCACCGCCACACGGAGGTTCCAAGGCCTGGGGCTAAAATCGTGGAGATGTTCTGCTTTGTTCCACCACCACGGGTAGATTGGAAGGAGTGGGGCTACTAGCACGGGGACATTCTGATGGGTTCCACCACAACGGAGAGGTTATAAGCCACGGGACCACCACCATGGGGACGTTCTGCTTGGTTCCACAGCCACGGGGAGGTTCGAAGGAATGGGACCACCACCACGGTGACGTTCTGATGCGTTTCACCACTGCGGGGTCATTCTAAGGCAGGGGGCCACCACGACGGGGACGTTCTGATGGGTTCCACCACAACTGGGAGGTCTGCAGGCGTGGGACCACAACCACGGTGACGTTGTGATGGCTTTTGCTTACATGGGGAGCTTCTAAGGCGTGGGGCCACCATCACGGCGAGATTGTAAGGCATGGGACCACCGCCACGGGAACGTTCTGCTAAGTTCCACCACCACGGGGAGCGTTCGAAGGCGTGGGAGCACGACCACGGTGACATTCTGATGGGTTCCACCACCACGGGGAGGTGCGAAGGCGTGGGGAAACCGCCACGGTGACGTTCTGCTGGGTTCCACCACCACGGGGATGTTCTAAGGCACGGGGCCACCTCCACGGGGACGTTCTGCTTGTTTCTGCAACCATGGGGAGGTTCGAAGGAATGGGACCACACCCACGGTGACGTTCTGATGGGTTCCACCACCACGGGGAGGTTCTAATGCGTGTGGCCACTGCCACGGGGACGTTCTGATGGCTTCCAGCCCCAAGGGGAAGTTCGAAGGCGTGGGGCCACCAGTGTGGGGACGTTCTGATGGGTTCCACTGCCACAGGGAGGTTCGAAGGCGTGGGACCACTGCCACGGTAACGTTCTGCTGGGTTCCACCACCACGGGGTGGTTCGAAGGCTTGTGATGACCACCACACTGACGTGTTGCTGGGTTCCACTATCACGGAGAGCTTGTAAGGCATGGCGCCACCGCCACGGGGACGTTCTGCTAAGTTCCACCACAACGGGGAGGTTCGAAGGCATGGGACCACTACCACGGTAACGTTCTAATGGCTTCCACTTACATGGGGAGCTTCTAAGGCGTGGGGCCACCATCACGGAGAGACTCTAAGGCATGGGGCCACTGCCACGGCGATGTTCTGCTAAGATCCACCACCACGGGGAGGTTTGGAGACGTGTGATCACCACCATGGTGACATTCTTATGGGTTTCACCACCACGGGGAGGTTCCAAGGAGTGGAGCCACAACCACGGCGATGTTCTCATGGGTTCCACCACCATGAGGTGGTTGTATGGTACGGAGCAACCTCCACGGGGAGTTTCTGATGGGTTCCACCACCACGGGAAGGTTTGAAGGCATGGGCCCACCGCCACAGGGATGTCCTGATGGGTTCCTCCACCACCACGGGAAGGTTTGAAGGCATGGGCCCACCGCCATAGGGATGTCCTGAGGGGTTCCACCGCCACAGGGAGGTTCTAAGGCAACGGGTCACCACAACGGGGACTTTCTCCTGGGTTCCACCACCACGGGGACCTTCTAAGGCGTGGGGCCACCACCACGGGGACATTCTGATGGGTTCCACCGCCACGGGGAGGTTCGAAGGCGTGGGGCCCACCACCATGGCGATGTTCTGATGAGTTCCACTACCACGGGGAGGTTCTAAAGGCGCAGGGGAACCGCGACGGTGACGTTCTGATGTGTTTCACCACCACAGGGACGTTCGAAGGCACGGGGCCACCACCACGGCGACATTCTGATGGGTTCTACCGCCACATGGAGGTTCCAAGGCTTGGGGCCATTAGCACGTGGACATTCTGATGAGTTCCACCACCAGGGGGACGTTCGAAGGCAATGGGCCACCACCATGGGGACATTCTCATGGGTTCCACCACCACGTGGAGAGTCTAAGACATGGGGCCACCGCCACGGGGACATTCTGCTGCGTTCCACCACCACGGGAAGGTTCGAAGGCAGGAGCCCACGACCACGGCGATGCTCTGATGGGTTCCACCACAACGCGGACGTTCGAAGGCAGTGGGCCACCACCATGGGGACGTTCTGTTGGGTTCCGCCTTCGCCGGGACGTTTTAAGGCACAGGGGAACCGCCATTGTGACATTCTGATGGGTTCCACCACCACAGGGACTTTTTAAGGCAACGGGTCACAACCACAGGGACATTCTGATGGGTTCCACCACCACAGGGAGGTTCGAAGGCAGGGGCCCACCACCATGGTGATGTTCTGATGGGTTCCACCACCACGCGGAGGTTCTAAAGGCGCAGGGGAACCGCGACGGTGATGTTCTGATGGGTTTCACCACCAAGGGGAGGTTCTAAGGCGGGGGGCCACTGCCACGGGGACGTTCTGATGTGTTTCTCTGCCACGGGGAAGTTCTAAGGGAACGTGCCACCACGACAAAGACGTTTTGCTTGTTTCCAACACAACGGGCATGTTCTAAAGGCATGGGGCCATCGCCACTAGGACATTTTGATGGGTTCCACCGCCACACGGAGGTTCCAAGGCCTGGGGCTAAAATCGTGGAGATGTTCTGCTTTGTTCCACCACCACGGGTAGATTGGAAGGAGTGGGGCTACTAGCACGGGGACATTCTGATGGGTTCCACCACAACGGAGAGGTTATAAGCCACGGGACCACCACCATGGGGACGTTCTGCTTGGTTCCACAGCCACGGGGAGGTTCGAAGGAATGGGACCACCACCACGGTGACGTTCTGATGCGTTTCACCACTGCGGGGTCATTCTAAGGCAGGGGGCCACCACGACGGGGATGTTCTGATGGGTTCCACCACAACTGGGAGGTCTGCAGGCGTGGGACCACAACCACGGTGACGTTCTGATGGCTTTTGCTTACATGGGGAGCTTCTAAGGCGTGGGGCCACCATCACGGCGAGATTGTAAGGCATGGGACCACCGCCACGGGAACGTTCTGCTAAGTTCCACCACCACGGGGAGCGTTCGAAGGCGTGGGAGCACGACCACGGTGACATTCTGATGGGTTCCACCACCACGGGGAGGTGCGAAGGCGTGGGGAAACCGCCACGGTGACGTTCTGCTGGGTTCCACCACCACGGGGATGTTCTAAGGCACGGGGCCACCTCCACGGGGACGTTCTGCTTGTTTCTGCAACCATGGGGAGGTTCGAAGGAATGGGACCACACCCACGGTGATGTTCTGATGGGTTCCACCACCACGGGGAGGTTCTAATGCGTGTGGCCACTGCCACGGGGACGTTCTGATGGCTTCCAGCCCCAAGGGGAAGTTCGAAGGCGTGGGGCCACCAGTGTGGGGACGTTCTGATGGGTTCCACTGCCACAGGGAGGTTCGAAGGCGTGGGACCACTGCCACGGTAACGTTCTGCTGGGTTCCACCACCACGGGGTGGTTCGAAGGCTTGTGATGACCACCACACTGACGTGTTGCTGGGTTCCACTATCACGGAGAGCTTGTAAGGCATGGCGCCACCGCCACGGGGACGTTCTGCTAAGTTCCACCACAACGGGGAGGTTCGAAGGCATGGGACCACTACCACGGTAACGTTCTAATGGCTTCCACTTACATGGGGAGCTTCTAAGGCGTGGGGCCACCATCACGGAGAGACTCTAAGGCATGGGGCCACTGCCACGGCGATGTTCTGCTAAGATCCACCACCACGGGGAGGTTTGGAGACGTGTGATCACCACCATGGTGACATTCTTATGGGTTTCACCACCACGGGGAGGTTCCAAGGAGTGGAGCCACAACCACGGCGATGTTCTCATGGGTTCCACCACCATGAGGTGGTTGTATGGTACGGAGCAACCTCCACGGGGAGTTTCTGATGGGTTCCACCACCACGGGAAGGTTTGAAGGCATGGGCCCACCGCCACAGGGATGTCCTGATGGGTTCCTCCACCACCACGGGAAGGTTTGAAGGCATGGGCCCACCGCCATAGGGATGTCCTGAGGGGTTCCACCGCCACAGGGAGGTTCTAAGGCAACGGGTCACCACAACGGGGACTTTCTCCTGGGTTCCACCACCACGGGGACCTTCTAAGGCGTGGGGCCACCACCACGGGGACATTCTGATGGGTTCCACCGCCACGGGGAGGTTCGAAGGCGTGGGGCCCACCACCATGGCGATGTTCTGATGAGTTCCACTACCACGGGGAGGTTCTAAAGGCGCAGGGGAACCGCGACGGTGACGTTCTGATGTGTTTCACCACCACAGGGACGTTCGAAGGCACGGGGCCACCACCACGGCGACATTCTGATGGGTTCTACCGCCACATGGAGGTTCCAAGGCTTGGGGCCATTAGCACGTGGACATTCTGATGAGTTCCACCACCAGGGGGACGTTCGAAGGCAATGGGCCACCACCATGGGGACATTCTCATGGGTTCCACCACCACGTGGAGAGTCTAAGACATGGGGCCACCGCCACGGGGACATTCTGCTGCGTTCCACCACCACGGGAAGGTTCGAAGGCAGGAGCCCACGACCACGGCGATGCTCTGATGGGTTCCACCACAACGCGGACGTTCGAAGGCAGTGGGCCACCACCATGGGGACGTTCTGTTGGGTTCCGCCTTCGCCGGGACGTTTTAAGGCACAGGGGAACCGCCATTGTGACATTCTGATGGGTTCCACCACCACAGGGACTTTTTAAGGCAACGGGTCACAACCACAGGGACATTCTGATGGGTTCCACCACCACAGGGAGGTTCGAAGGCAGGGGCCCACCACCATGGTGATGTTCTGATGGGTTCCACCACCACGCGGAGGTTCTAAAGGCGCAGGGGAACCGCGACGGTGATGTTCTGATGGGTTTCACCACCAAGGGGAGGTTCTAAGGCGGGGGGCCACTGCCACGGGGACGTTCTGATGTGTTTCTCTGCCACGGGGAAGTTCTAAGGGAACGTGCCACCACGACAAAGACGTTTTGCTTGTTTCCAACACAACGGGCATGTTCTAAAGGCATGGGGCCATCGCCACTAGGACATTTTGATGGGTTCCACCGCCACACGGAGGTTCCAAGGCCTGGGGCTAAAATCGTGGAGATGTTCTGCTTTGTTCCACCACCACGGGTAGATTGGAAGGAGTGGGGCTACTAGCACGGGGACATTCTGATGGGTTCCACCACAACGGAGAGGTTATAAGCCACGGGACCACCACCATGGGGACGTTCTGCTTGGTTCCACAGCCACGGGGAGGTTCGAAGGAATGGGACCACCACCACGGTGACGTTCTGATGCGTTTCACCACTGCGGGGTCATTCTAAGGCAGGGGGCCACCACGACGGGGATGTTCTGATGGGTTCCACCACAACTGGGAGGTCTGCAGGCGTGGGACCACAACCACGGTGACGTTCTGATGGCTTTTGCTTACATGGGGAGCTTCTAAGGCGTGGGGCCACCATCACGGCGAGATTGTAAGGCATGGGACCACCGCCACGGGAACGTTCTGCTAAGTTCCACCACCACGGGGAGCGTTCGAAGGCGTGGGAGCACGACCACGGTGACATTCTGATGGGTTCCACCACCACGGGGAGGTGCGAAGGCGTGGGGAAACCGCCACGGTGACGTTCTGCTGGGTTCCACCACCACGGGGATGTTCTAAGGCACGGGGCCACCTCCACGGGGACGTTCTGCTTGTTTCTGCAACCATGGGGAGGTTCGAAGGAATGGGACCACACCCACGGTGATGTTCTGATGGGTTCCACCACCACGGGGAGGTTCTAATGCGTGTGGCCACTGCCACGGGGACGTTCTGATGGCTTCCAGCCCCAAGGGGAAGTTCGAAGGCGTGGGGCCACCAGTGTGGGGACGTTCTGATGGGTTCCACTGCCACAGGGAGGTTCGAAGGCGTGGGACCACTGCCACGGTAACGTTCTGCTGGGTTCCACCACCACGGGGTGGTTCGAAGGCTTGTGATGACCACCACACTGACGTGTTGCTGGGTTCCACTATCACGGAGAGCTTGTAAGGCATGGCGCCACCGCCACGGGGACGTTCTGCTAAGTTCCACCACAACGGGGAGGTTCGAAGGCATGGGACCACTACCACGGTAACGTTCTAATGGCTTCCACTTACATGGGGAGCTTCTAAGGCGTGGGGCCACCATCACGGAGAGACTCTAAGGCATGGGGCCACTGCCACGGCGATGTTCTGCTAAGATCCACCACCACGGGGAGGTTTGGAGACGTGTGATCACCACCATGGTGACATTCTTATGGGTTTCACCACCACGGGGAGGTTCCAAGGAGTGGAGCCACAACCACGGCGATGTTCTCATGGGTTCCACCACCATGAGGTGGTTGTATGGTACGGAGCAACCTCCACGGGGAGTTTCTGATGGGTTCCACCACCACGGGAAGGTTTGAAGGCATGGGCCCACCGCCACAGGGATGTCCTGATGGGTTCCTCCACCACCACGGGAAGGTTTGAAGGCATGGGCCCACCGCCATAGGGATGTCCTGAGGGGTTCCACCGCCACAGGGAGGTTCTAAGGCAACGGGTCACCACGACGGGGACTTTCTCCTGGGTTCCACCACCACGGGGACCTTCTAAGGCGTGGGGCCACCACCACGGGGACATTCTGATGGGTTCCACCGCCACGGGGAGGTTCGAAGGCGTGGGGCCCACCACCATGGCGATGTTCTGATGAGTTCCACTACCACGGGGAGGTTCTAAAGGCGCAGGGGAACCGCGACGGTGACGTTCTGATGTGTTTCACCACCACAGGGACGTTCGAAGGCACGGGGCCACCACCACGGCGACATTCTGATGGGTTCTACCGCCACATGGAGGTTCCAAGGCTTGGGGCCATTAGCACGTGGACATTCTGATGAGTTCCACCACCAGGGGGACGTTCGAAGGCAATGGGCCACCACCACGGGGACATTCTCATGGGTTCCACCACCACGTGGAGAGTCTAAGACATGGGGCCACCGCCACGGGGACATTCTGCTGCGTTCCACCACCACGGGAAGGTTCGAAGGCAGGAGCCCACGACCACGGCGATGCTCTGATGGGTTCCACCACAACGCGGACGTTCGAAGGCAGTGGGCCACCACCATGGGGACGTTCTGTTGGGTTCCGCCTTCGCCGGGACGTTTTAAGGCACAGGGGAACCGCCATTGTGACGTTCTGATGGGTTCCACCACCACAGGGACTTTCTAAGGCAACGGGTCACAACCACAGGGACATTCTGATGGGTTCCACCACCACAGGGAGGTTCGAAGGCAGGGGCCCACCACCATGGTGATGTTCTGATGGGTTCCACCACCACGCGGAGGTTCTAAAGGCGCAGGGGAACCGCGACGGTGATGTTCTGATGGGTTTCACCACCAAGGGGAGGTTCTAAGGCGGGGGGCCACTGCCACGGGGACGTTCTGATGTGTTTCTCTGCCACGGGGAAGTTCTAAGGGAACGTGCCACCACGACAAAGACGTTTTGCTTGTTTCCAACACAACGGGCATGTTCTAAAGGCATGGGGCCATCGCCACTAGGACATTTTGATGGGTTCCACCGCCACACGGAGGTTCCAAGGCCTGGGGCTAAAATCGTGGAGATGTTCTGCTTTGTTCCACCACCACGGGTAGATTGGAAGGAGTGGGGCTACTAGCACGGGGACATTCTGATGGGTTCCACCACAACGGAGAGGTTATAAGCCACGGGACCACCACCATGGGGACGTTCTGCTTGGTTCCACAGCCACGGGGAGCGTTCGAAGGCGTGGGACCACGACCACGGTGGCATTCTGATGGGTTCCACCACCACGGGGAGGTGCGAAGGCGTGGGGAAACCGCCACGGTGACGTTCTGCTGGGTTCCACCACCACGGGGATGTTCTAAGGCACGGGGCCACCTCCACGGGGACGTTCTGCTTGTTTCTGCAACCATGGGGAGGTTCGAAGGAAAGGGACCACACCCACGGTGACGTTCTGACGTGTTCCACTGCCACGGGGAGGTTCGAACTTGCAGGGGAACCACCACGGGGACGTTCTGATGGGTTCCACATCCACGGGGACGTTCTAAGGCATGGGGCCACCTCCACGGGGAAGTTCTGCTTGTTTCTACAGCCATGGGGAGGTTTGAAGGAATGGGACCACACCCACGGTGACGTTCTGATGGGTTCCAGCCCCACGGGGAGGTTCTAATGCGTGTGGCCACTGCCACGGGGACGTTCTGATGGCTTCCAGCCCCAAGGGGAAGTTCGAAGGCGTGGGGCCACCAGTGTGGGGACGTTCTGATGGGTTCCACTGCCACAGGGAGGTTCGAAGGCGTGGGACCACTGCCACGGTAACGTTCTGCTGGGTTCCACCACCACGGGGTGGTTCGAAGGCTTGTGATGACCACCACACTGACGTGTTGCTGGGTTCCACTATCACGGAGAGCTTGTAAGGCATGGCGCCACCGCCACGGGGACGTTCTGCTAAGTTCCACCACAACGGGGAGGTTCGAAGGCATGGGACCACTACCACGGTAACGTTCTAATGGCTTCCACTTACATGGGGAGCTTCTAAGGCGTGGGGCCACCATCACGGAGAGACTCTAAGGCATGGGGCCACTGCCACGGCGATGTTCTGCTAAGATCCACCACCACGGGGAGGTTCGGAGACGTGTGATCACCACCATGGTGACATTCTTACGGGTTTCACCACCACGGGGAGGTTCCAAGGAGTGGAGCCACAACCACGGCGATGTTCTCATGGGTTCCACCACCATGAGGTGGTTGTATGGTACGGAGCAACCTCCACGGGGAGTTTCTGATGGGTTCCACCACCACGGGAAGGTTTGAAGGCATGGGCCCACCGCCACAGGGATGTCCTGATGGGTTCCTCCACCACCACGGGAAGGTTTGAAGGCATGGGCCCACCGCCATAGGGATGTCCTGAGGGGTTCCACCGCCACAGGGAGGTTCTAAGGCAACGGGTCACCACGACGGGGACTTTCTCCTGGGTTCCACCACCACGGGGACCTTCTAAGGCGTGGGGCCACCACCACGGGGACATTCTGATGGGTTCCACCGCCACGGGGAGGTTCGAAGGCGTGGGGCCCACCACCATGGCGATGTTCTGATGAGTTCCACTACCACGGGGAGGTTCTAAAGGCGCAGGGGAACCGCGACGGTGACGTTCTGATGTGTTTCACCACCACAGGGACGTTCGAAGGCACGGGGCCACCACCACGGCGACATTCTGATGGGTTCTACCGCCACATGGAGGTTCCAAGGCTTGGGGCCATTAGCACGTGGACATTCTGATGAGTTCCACCACCAGGGGGACGTTCGAAGGCAATGGGCCACCACCACGGGGACATTCTCATGGGTTCCACCACCACGTGGAGAGTCTAAGACATGGGGCCACCGCCACGGGGACATTCTGCTGCGTTCCACCACCACGGGAAGGTTCGAAGGCAGGAGCCCACGACCACGGCGATGCTCTGATGGGTTCCACCACAACGCGGACGTTCGAAGGCAGTGGGCCACCACCATGGGGACGTTCTGTTGGGTTCCGCCTTCGCCGGGACGTTTTAAGGCACAGGGGAACCGCCATTGTGACGTTCTGATGGGTTCCACCACCACAGGGACTTTCTAAGGCAACGGGTCACAACCACAGGGACATTCTGATGGGTTCCACCACCACAGGGAGGTTCGAAGGCAGGGGCCCACCACCATGGTGATGTTCTGATGGGTTCCACCACCACGCGGAGGTTCTAAAGGCGCAGGGGAACCGCGACGGTGATGTTCTGATGGGTTTCACCACCAAGGGGAGGTTCTAAGGCGGGGGGCCACTGCCACGGGGACGTTCTGATGTGTTTCTCTGCCACGGGGAAGTTCTAAGGGAACGTGCCACCACGACAAAGACGTTTTGCTTGTTTCCAACACAACGGGCATGTTCTAAAGGCATGGGGCCATCGCCACTAGGACATTTTGATGGGTTCCACCGCCACACGGAGGTTCCAAGGCCTGGGGCTAAAATCGTGGAGATGTTCTGCTTTGTTCCACCACCACGGGTAGATTGGAAGGAGTGGGGCTACTAGCACGGGGACATTCTGATGGGTTCCACCACAACGGAGAGGTTATAAGCCACGGGACCACCACCATGGGGACGTTCTGCTTGGTTCCACAGCCACGGGGAGGTTCGAAGGAATGGGACCACCACCACGGTGACGTTCTGATGCGTTTCACCACTGCGGGGTCATTCTAAGGCAGGGGGCCACCACGACGGGGATGTTCTGATGGGTTCCACCACAACTGGGAGGTCTGCAGGCGTGGGACCACAACCACGGTGACGTTCTGATGGCTTTTGCTTACATGGGGAGCTTCTAAGGCGTGGGGCCACCATCACGGCGAGATTGTAAGGCATGGGACCACCGCCACGGGAACGTTCTGCTAAGTTCCACCACCACGGGGAGCGTTCGAAGGCGTGGGAGCACGACCACGGTGACATTCTGATGGGTTCCACCACCACGGGGAGGTGCGAAGGCGTGGGGAAACCGCCACGGTGACGTTCTGCTGGGTTCCACCACCACGGGGATGTTCTAAGGCACGGGGCCACCTCCACGGGGACGTTCTGCTTGTTTCTGCAACCATGGGGAGGTTCGAAGGAATGGGACCACACCCACGGTGATGTTCTGATGGGTTCCACCACCACGGGGAGGTTCTAATGCGTGTGGCCACTGCCACGGGGACGTTCTGATGGCTTCCAGCCCCAAGGGGAAGTTCGAAGGCGTGGGGCCACCAGTGTGGGGACGTTCTGATGGGTTCCACTGCCACAGGGAGGTTCGAAGGCGTGGGACCACTGCCACGGTAACGTTCTGCTGGGTTCCACCACCACGGGGTGGTTCGAAGGCTTGTGATGACCACCACACTGACGTGTTGCTGGGTTCCACTATCACGGAGAGCTTGTAAGGCATGGCGCCACCGCCACGGGGACGTTCTGCTAAGTTCCACCACAACGGGGAGGTTCGAAGGCATGGGACCACTACCACGGTAACGTTCTAATGGCTTCCACTTACATGGGGAGCTTCTAAGGCGTGGGGCCACCATCACGGAGAGACTCTAAGGCATGGGGCCACTGCCACGGCGATGTTCTGCTAAGATCCACCACCACGGGGAGGTTTGGAGACGTGTGATCACCACCATGGTGACATTCTTATGGGTTTCACCACCACGGGGAGGTTCCAAGGAGTGGAGCCACAACCACGGCGATGTTCTCATGGGTTCCACCACCATGAGGTGGTTGTATGGTACGGAGCAACCTCCACGGGGAGTTTCTGATGGGTTCCACCACCACGGGAAGGTTTGAAGGCATGGGCCCACCGCCACAGGGATGTCCTGATGGGTTCCTCCACCACCACGGGAAGGTTTGAAGGCATGGGCCCACCGCCATAGGGATGTCCTGAGGGGTTCCACCGCCACAGGGAGGTTCTAAGGCAACGGGTCACCACGACGGGGACTTTCTCCTGGGTTCCACCACCACGGGGACCTTCTAAGGCGTGGGGCCACCACCACGGGGACATTCTGATGGGTTCCACCGCCACGGGGAGGTTCGAAGGCGTGGGGCCCACCACCATGGCGATGTTCTGATGAGTTCCACTACCACGGGGAGGTTCTAAAGGCGCAGGGGAACCGCGACGGTGACGTTCTGATGTGTTTCACCACCACAGGGACGTTCGAAGGCACGGGGCCACCACCACGGCGACATTCTGATGGGTTCTACCGCCACATGGAGGTTCCAAGGCTTGGGGCCATTAGCACGTGGACATTCTGATGAGTTCCACCACCAGGGGGACGTTCGAAGGCAATGGGCCACCACCACGGGGACATTCTCATGGGTTCCACCACCACGTGGAGAGTCTAAGACATGGGGCCACCGCCACGGGGACATTCTGCTGCGTTCCACCACCACGGGAAGGTTCGAAGGCAGGAGCCCACGACCACGGCGATGCTCTGATGGGTTCCACCACAACGCGGACGTTCGAAGGCAGTGGGCCACCACCATGGGGACGTTCTGTTGGGTTCCGCCTTCGCCGGGACGTTTTAAGGCACAGGGGAACCGCCATTGTGACGTTCTGATGGGTTCCACCACCACAGGGACTTTCTAAGGCAACGGGTCACAACCACAGGGACATTCTGATGGGTTCCACCACCACAGGGAGGTTCGAAGGCAGGGGCCCACCACCATGGTGATGTTCTGATGGGTTCCACCACCACGCGGAGGTTCTAAAGGCGCAGGGGAACCGCGACGGTGATGTTCTGATGGGTTTCACCACCAAGGGGAGGTTCTAAGGCGGGGGGCCACTGCCACGGGGACGTTCTGATGTGTTTCTCTGCCACGGGGAAGTTCTAAGGGAACGTGCCACCACGACAAAGACGTTTTGCTTGTTTCCAACACAACGGGCATGTTCTAAAGGCATGGGGCCATCGCCACTAGGACATTTTGATGGGTTCCACCGCCACACGGAGGTTCCAAGGCCTGGGGCTAAAATCGTGGAGATGTTCTGCTTTGTTCCACCACCACGGGTAGATTGGAAGGAGTGGGGCTACTAGCACGGGGACATTCTGATGGGTTCCACCACAACGGAGAGGTTATAAGCCACGGGACCACCACCATGGGGACGTTCTGCTTGGTTCCACAGCCACGGGGAGCGTTCGAAGGCGTGGGACCACGACCACGGTGGCATTCTGATGGGTTCCACCACCACGGGGAGGTGCGAAGGCGTGGGGAAACCGCCACGGTGACGTTCTGCTGGGTTCCACCACCACGGGGATGTTCTAAGGCACGGGGCCACCTCCACGGGGACGTTCTGCTTGTTTCTGCAACCATGGGGAGGTTCGAAGGAAAGGGACCACACCCACGGTGACGTTCTGACGTGTTCCACTGCCACGGGGAGGTTCGAACTTGCAGGGGAACCACCACGGGGACGTTCTGATGGGTTCCACATCCACGGGGACGTTCTAAGGCATGGGGCCACCTCCACGGGGAAGTTCTGCTTGTTTCTACAGCCATGGGGAGGTTTGAAGGAATGGGACCACACCCACGGTGACGTTCTGATGGGTTCCACCACCACGGGGAGGTTCTAATGCGTGTGGCCACTGCCACGGGGACGTTCTGATGGCTTCCAGCCCCAAGGGGAAGTTCGAAGGCGTGGGGCCACCAGTGTGGGGACGTTCTGATGGGTTCCACTGCCACAGGGAGGTTCGAAGGCGTGGGACCACTGCCACGGTAACGTTCTGCTGGGTTCCACCACCACGGGGTGGTTCGAAGGCTTGTGATGACCACCACACTGACGTGTTGCTGGGTTCCACTATCACGGAGAGCTTGTAAGGCATGGCGCCACCGCCACGGGGACGTTCTGCTAAGTTCCACCACAACGGGGAGGTTCGAAGGCATGGGACCACTACCACGGTAACGTTCTAATGGCTTCCACTTACATGGGGAGCTTCTAAGGCGTGGGGCCACCATCACGGAGAGACTCTAAGGCATGGGGCCACTGCCACGGCGATGTTCTGCTAAGATCCACCACCACGGGGAGGTTCGGAGACGTGTGATCACCACCATGGTGACATTCTTACGGGTTTCACCACCACGGGGAGGTTCCAAGGAGTGGAGCCACAACCACGGCGATGTTCTCATGGGTTCCACCACCATGAGGTGGTTGTATGGTACGGAGCAACCTCCACGGGGAGTTTCTGATGGGTTCCACCACCACGGGAAGGTTTGAAGGCATGGGCCCACCGCCACAGGGATGTCCTGATGGGTTCCTCCACCACCACGGGAAGGTTTGAAGGCATGGGCCCACCGCCATAGGGATGTCCTGAGGGGTTCCACCGCCACAGGGAGGTTCTAAGGCAACGGGTCACCACGACGGGGACTTTCTCCTGGGTTCCACCACCACGGGGACCTTCTAAGGCGTGGGGCCACCACCACGGGGACATTCTGATGGGTTCCACCGCCACGGGGAGGTTCGAAGGCGTGGGGCCCACCACCATGGCGATGTTCTGATGAGTTCCACTACCACGGGGAGGTTCTAAAGGCGCAGGGGAACCGCGACGGTGACGTTCTGATGTGTTTCACCACCACAGGGACGTTCGAAGGCACGGGGCCACCACCACGGCGACATTCTGATGGGTTCTACCGCCACATGGAGGTTCCAAGGCTTGGGGCCATTAGCACGTGGACATTCTGATGAGTTCCACCACCAGGGGGACGTTCGAAGGCAATGGGCCACCACCACGGGGACATTCTCATGGGTTCCACCACCACGTGGAGAGTCTAAGACATGGGGCCACCGCCACGGGGACATTCTGCTGCGTTCCACCACCACGGGAAGGTTCGAAGGCAGGAGCCCACGACCACGGCGATGCTCTGATGGGTTCCACCACAACGCGGACGTTCGAAGGCAGTGGGCCACCACCATGGGGACGTTCTGTTGGGTTCCGCCTTCGCCGGGACGTTTTAAGGCACAGGGGAACCGCCATTGTGACGTTCTGATGGGTTCCACCACCACAGGGACTTTCTAAGGCAACGGGTCACAACCACAGGGACATTCTGATGGGTTCCACCACCACAGGGAGGTTCGAAGGCAGGGGCCCACCACCATGGTGATGTTCTGATGGGTTCCACCACCACGCGGAGGTTCTAAAGGCGCAGGGGAACCGCGACGGTGATGTTCTGATGGGTTTCACCACCAAGGGGAGGTTCTAAGGCGGGGGGCCACTGCCACGGGGACGTTCTGATGTGTTTCTCTGCCACGGGGAAGTTCTAAGGGAACGTGCCACCACGACAAAGACGTTTTGCTTGTTTCCAACACAACGGGCATGTTCTAAAGGCATGGGGCCATCGCCACTAGGACATTTTGATGGGTTCCACCGCCACACGGAGGTTCCAAGGCCTGGGGCTAAAATCGTGGAGATGTTCTGCTTTGTTCCACCACCACGGGTAGATTGGAAGGAGTGGGGCTACTAGCACGGGGACATTCTGATGGGTTCCACCACAACGGAGAGGTTATAAGCCACGGGACCACCACCATGGGGACGTTCTGCTTGGTTCCACAGCCACGGGGAGCGTTCGAAGGCGTGGGACCACGACCACGGTGGCATTCTGATGGGTTCCACCACCACGGGGAGGTGCGAAGGCGTGGGGAAACCGCCACGGTGACGTTCTGCTGGGTTCCACCACCACGGGGATGTTCTAAGGCACGGGGCCACCTCCACGGGGACGTTCTGCTTGTTTCTGCAACCATGGGGAGGTTCGAAGGAAAGGGACCACACCCACGGTGACGTTCTGACGTGTTCCACTGCCACGGGGAGGTTCGAACTTGCAGGGGAACCACCACGGGGACGTTCTGATGGGTTCCACATCCACGGGGACGTTCTAAGGCATGGGGCCACCTCCACGGGGAAGTTCTGCTTGTTTCTACAGCCATGGGGAGGTTTGAAGGAATGGGACCACACCCACGGTGACGTTCTGATGGGTTCCACCACCACGGGGAGGTTCTAATGCGTGTGGCCACTGCCACGGGGACGTTCTGATGGCTTCCAGCCCCAAGGGGAAGTTCGAAGGCGTGGGGCCACCAGTGTGGGGACGTTCTGATGGGTTCCACTGCCACAGGGAGGTTCGAAGGCGTGGGACCACTGCCACGGTAACGTTCTGCTGGGTTCCACCACCACGGGGTGGTTCGAAGGCTTGTGATGACCACCACACTGACGTGTTGCTGGGTTCCACTATCACGGAGAGCTTGTAAGGCATGGCGCCACCGCCATGGGGACGTTCTGCTAAGTTCCACCACAACGGGGAGGTTCGAAGGCATGGGACCACTACCACGGTAACGTTCTAATGGCTTCCACTTACATGGGGAGCTTCTAAGGCGTGGGGCCACCATCACGGAGAGACTCTAAGGCATGGGGCCACTGCCACGGCGATGTTCTGCTAAGATCCACCACCACGGGGAGGTTCGGAGACGTGTGATCACCACCATGGTGACATTCTTACGGGTTTCACCACCACGGGGAGGTTCCAAGGAGTGGAGCCACAACCACGGCGATGTTCTCATGGGTTCCACCACCATGAGGTGGTTGTATGGTACGGAGCAACCTCCACGGGGAGTTTCTGATGGGTTCCACCACCACGGGAAGGTTTGAAGGCATGGGCCCACCGCCACAGGGATGTCCTGATGGGTTCCTCCACCACCACGGGAAGGTTTGAAGGCATGGGCCCACCGCCATAGGGATGTCCTGAGGGGTTCCACCGCCACAGGGAGGTTCTAAGGCAACGGGTCACCACGACGGGGACTTTCTCCTGGGTTCCACCACCACGGGGACCTTCTAAGGCGTGGGGCCACCACCACGGGGACATTCTGATGGGTTCCACCGCCACGGGGAGGTTCGAAGGCGTGGGGCCCACCACCATGGCGATGTTCTGATGAGTTCCACTACCACGGGGAGGTTCTAAAGGCGCAGGGGAACCGCGACGGTGACGTTCTGATGTGTTTCACCACCACAGGGACGTTCGAAGGCACGGGGCCACCACCACGGCGACATTCTGATGGGTTCTACCGCCACATGGAGGTTCCAAGGCTTGGGGCCATTAGCACGTGGACATTCTGATGAGTTCCACCACCAGGGGGACGTTCGAAGGCAATGGGCCACCACCACGGGGACATTCTCATGGGTTCCACCACCACGTGGAGAGTCTAAGACATGGGGCCACCGCCACGGGGACATTCTGCTGCGTTCCACCACCACGGGAAGGTTCGAAGGCAGGAGCCCACGACCACGGCGATGCTCTGATGGGTTCCACCACAACGCGGACGTTCGAAGGCAGTGGGCCACCACCATGGGGACGTTCTGTTGGGTTCCGCCTTCGCCGGGACGTTTTAAGGCACAGGGGAACCGCCATTGTGACGTTCTGATGGGTTCCACCACCACAGGGACTTTCTAAGGCAACGGGTCACAACCACAGGGACATTCTGATGGGTTCCACCACCACAGGGAGGTTCGAAGGCAGGGGCCCACCACCATGGTGATGTTCTGATGGGTTCCACCACCACGCGGAGGTTCTAAAGGCGCAGGGGAACCGCGACGGTGATGTTCTGATGGGTTTCACCACCAAGGGGAGGTTCTAAGGCGGGGGGCCACTGCCACGGGGACGTTCTGATGTGTTTCTCTGCCACGGGGAAGTTCTAAGGGAACGTGCCACCACGACAAAGACGTTTTGCTTGTTTCCAACACAACGGGCATGTTCTAAAGGCATGGGGCCATCGCCACTAGGACATTTTGATGGGTTCCACCGCCACACGGAGGTTCCAAGGCCTGGGGCTAAAATCGTGGAGATGTTCTGCTTTGTTCCACCACCACGGGTAGATTGGAAGGAGTGGGGCTACTAGCACGGGGACATTCTGATGGGTTCCACCACAACGGAGAGGTTATAAGCCACGGGACCACCACCATGGGGACGTTCTGCTTGGTTCCACAGCCACGGGGAGGTTCGAAGGAATGGGACCACCACCACGGTGACGTTCTGATGCGTTTCACCACTGCGGGGTCATTCTAAGGCAGGGGGCCACCACGACGGGGACGTTCTGATGGGTTCCACCACAACTGGGAGGTCTGCAGGCGTGGGACCACAACCACGGTGACGTTCTGATGGCTTTTGCTTACATGAGGAGCTTCTAAGGCGTGGGGCCACCATCACGGCGAGATTGTAAGGCATGGGACCACCGCCACGGGAACGTTCTGCTAAGTTCCACCACCACGGGGAGCGTTCGAAGGCGTGGGACCACGACCACGGTGGCATTCTGATGGGTTCCACCACCACGGGGAGGTGCGAAGGCGTGGGGAAACCGCCACGGGGACGTTCTGCTGGGTTCCACCACCACGGGGATGTTCTAAGGCATGGGGCCACCTCCACGGGGACGTTCTGCTTGTTTCTGCAACCATGGGGAGGTTCGAAGGAATGGGACCACACCCACGGTGACGTTCTGATGGGTTCCACCACCACGGGGAGGTTCTAATGCGTGTGGCCACTGCCACGGGGACGTTCTGATGGCTTCCAGCCCCAAGGGGAAGTTCGAAGGCGTGGGGCCACCAGTGTGGGGACGTTCTGATGGGTTCCACTGCCACAGGGAGGTTCGAAGGCGTGGGACCACTGCCACGGTAACGTTCTGCTGGGTTCCACCACCACGGGGTGGTTCGAAGGCTTGTGATGACCACCACACTGACGTGTTGCTGGGTTCCACTATCACGGAGAGCTTGTAAGGCATGGCGCCACCGCCACGGGGACGTTCTGCTAAGTTCCACCACAACGGGGAGGTTCGAAGGCATGGGACCACTGCCACGGTAACGTTCTAATGGCTTCCACTTACATGGGGAGCTTCTAAGGCGTGGGGCCACCATCACGGAGAGACTCTAAGGCATGGGGCCACTGCCACGGCGATGTTCTGCTAAGATCCACCACCACGGGGAGGTTCGGAGACGTGTGATCACCACCATGGTGACATTCTTACGGGTTTCACCACCACGGGGAGGTTCCAAGGAGTGGAGCCACAACCACGGCGATGTTCTCATGGGTTCCACCACCATGAGGTGGTTGTATGGTACGGAGCAACCTCCACGGGGAGTTTCTGATGGGTTCCACCACCACGGGAAGGTTTGAAGGCATGGGCCCACCGCCACAGGGATGTCCTGATGGGTTCCTCCACCACCACGGGAAGGTTTGAAGGCATGGGCCCACCGCCACAGGGATGTCCTGAGGGGTTCCACCGCCACAGGGAGGTTCTAAGGCAACGGGTCACCACGACGGGGACTTTCTCCTGGGTTCCACCACCACGGGGACCTTCTAAGGCGTGGGGCCACCACCACGGGGACATTCTGATGGGTTCCACCGCCACGGGGAGGTTCGAAGGCGTGGGGCCCACCACCATGGCGATGTTCTGATGAGTTCCACTACCACGGGGAGGTTCTAAAGGCGCAGGGGAACCGCGACGGTGACGTTCTGATGTGTTTCACCACCACAGGGACGTTCGAAGGCACGGGGCCACCACCACGGCGACATTCTGATGGGTTCTACCGCCACATGGAGGTTCCAAGGCTTGGGGCCATTAGCACGTGGACATTCTGATGAGTTCCACCACCAGGGGGACGTTCGAAGGCAATGGGCCACCACCACGGGGACATTCTCATGGGTTCCACCACCACGTGGAGAGTCTAAGACATGGGGCCACCGCCACGGGGACATTCTGCTGCGTTCCACCACCACGGGAAGGTTCGAAGGCAGGAGCCCACGACCACGGCGATGCTCTGATGGGTTCCACCACAACGCGGACGTTCGAAGGCAGTGGGCCACCACCATGGGGACGTTCTGTTGGGTTCCGCCTTCGCCGGGACGTTTTAAGGCACAGGGGAACCGCCATTGTGACGTTCTGATGGGTTCCACCACCACAGGGACTTTCTAAGGCAACGGGTCACAACCACAGGGACATTCTGATGGGTTCCACCACCACAGGGAGGTTCGAAGGCAGGGGCCCACCACCATGGTGATGTTCTGATGGGTTCCACCACCACGCGGAGGTTCTAAAGGCGCAGGGGAACCGCGACGGTGATGTTCTGATGGGTTTCACCACCAAGGGGAGGTTCTAAGGCGGGGGGCCACTGCCACGGGGACGTTCTGATGTGTTTCTCTGCCACGGGGAAGTTCTAAGGGAACGTGCCACCACGACAAAGACGTTTTGCTTGTTTCCAACACAACGGGCATGTTCTAAAGGCATGGGGCCATCGCCACTAGGACATTTTGATGGGTTCCACCGCCACACGGAGGTTCCAAGGCCTGGGGCTAAAATCGTGGAGATGTTCTGCTTTGTTCCACCACCACGGGTAGATTGGAAGGAGTGGGGCTACTAGCACGGGGACATTCTGATGGGTTCCACCACAACGGAGAGGTTATAAGCCACGGGACCACCACCATGGGGACGTTCTGCTTGGTTCCACAGCCACGGGGAGGTTCGAAGGAATGGGACCACCACCACGGTGACGTTCTGATGCGTTTCACCACCGCAGGGTCATTCTAAGGCAGGGGGCCACCACGACGGGGACGTTCTGATGGGTTCCACCACAACTGGGAGGTCTGCAGGCGTGGGACCACAACCACGGTGACGTTCTGATGGCTTTTGCTTACATGGGGAGCTTCTAAGGCGTGGGGCCACCATCACGGCGAGATTGTAAGGCATGGGACCACCGCCACGGGAACGTTCTGCTAAGTTCCACCACCACGGGGAGCGTTCGAAGGCGTGGGAGCACGACCACGGTGACATTCTGATGGGTTCCACCACCACGGGGAGGTGCGAAGGCGTGGGGAAACCGCCACGGTGACGTTCTGCTGGGTTCCACCACCACGGGGATGTTCTAAGGCACGGGGCCACCTCCACGGGGACGTTCTGCTTGTTTCTGCAACCATGGGGAGGTTCGAAGGAATGGGACCACACCCACGGTGACGTTCTGATGGGTTCCACCACCACGGGGAGGTTCTAATGCGTGTGGCCACTGCCACGGGGACGTTCTGATGGCTTCCAGCCCCAAGGGGAAGTTCGAAGGCGTGGGGCCACCAGTGTGGGGACGTTCTGATGGGTTCCACTGCCACAGGGAGGTTCGAAGGCGTGGGACCACTGCCACGGTAACGTTCTGCTGGGTTCCACCACCACGGGGTGGTTCGAAGGCTTGTGATGACCACCACACTGACGTGTTGCTGGGTTCCACTATCACGGAGAGCTTGTAAGGCATGGCGCCACCGCCACGGGGACGTTCTGCTAAGTTCCACCACAACGGGGAGGTTCGAAGGCATGGGACCACTACCACGGTAACGTTCTAATGGCTTCCACTTACATGGGGAGCTTCTAAGGCGTGGGGCCACCATCACGGAGAGACTCTAAGGCATGGGGCCACTGCCACGGCGATGTTCTGCTAAGATCCACCACCACGGGGAGGTTCGGAGACGTGTGATCACCACCATGGTGACATTCTTACGGGTTTCACCACCACGGGGAGGTTCCAAGGAGTGGAGCCACAACCACGGCGATGTTCTCATGGGTTCCACCACCATGAGGTGGTTGTATGGTACGGAGCAACCTCCACGGGGAGTTTCTGATGGGTTCCACCACCACGGGAAGGTTTGAAGGCATGGGCCCACCGCCACAGGGATGTCCTGATGGGTTCCTCCACCACCACGGGAAGGTTTGAAGGCATGGGCCCACCGCCATAGGGATGTCCTGAGGGGTTCCACCGCCACAGGGAGGTTCTAAGGCAACGGGTCACCACGACGGGGACTTTCTCCTGGGTTCCACCACCACGGGGACCTTCTAAGGCGTGGGGCCACCACCACGGGGACATTCTGATGGGTTCCACCGCCACGGGGAGGTTCGAAGGCGTGGGGCCCACCACCATGGCGATGTTCTGATGAGTTCCACTACCACGGGGAGGTTCTAAAGGCGCAGGGGAACCGCGACGGTGACGTTCTGATGTGTTTCACCACCACAGGGACGTTCGAAGGCACGGGGCCACCACCACGGCGACATTCTGATGGGTTCTACCGCCACATGGAGGTTCCAAGGCTTGGGGCCATTAGCACGTGGACATTCTGATGAGTTCCACCACCAGGGGGACGTTCGAAGGCAATGGGCCACCACCACGGGGACATTCTCATGGGTTCCACCACCACGTGGAGAGTCTAAGACATGGGGCCACCGCCACGGGGACATTCTGCTGCGTTCCACCACCACGGGAAGGTTCGAAGGCAGGAGCCCACGACCACGGCGATGCTCTGATGGGTTCCACCACAACGCGGACGTTCGAAGGCAGTGGGCCACCACCATGGGGACGTTCTGTTGGGTTCCGCCTTCGCCGGGACGTTTTAAGGCACAGGGGAACCGCCATTGTGACGTTCTGATGGGTTCCACCACCACAGGGACTTTCTAAGGCAACGGGTCACAACCACAGGGACATTCTGATGGGTTCCACCACCACAGGGAGGTTCGAAGGCAGGGGCCCACCACCATGGTGATGTTCTGATGGGTTCCACCACCACGCGGAGGTTCTAAAGGCGCAGGGGAACCGCGACGGTGATGTTCTGATGGGTTTCACCACCAAGGGGAGGTTCTAAGGCGGGGGGCCACTGCCACGGGGACGTTCTGATGTGTTTCTCTGCCACGGGGAAGTTCTAAGGGAACGTGCCACCACGACAAAGACGTTTTGCTTGTTTCCAACACAACGGGCATGTTCTAAAGGCATGGGGCCATCGCCACTAGGACATTTTGATGGGTTCCACCGCCACACGGAGGTTCCAAGGCCTGGGGCTAAAATCGTGGAGATGTTCTGCTTTGTTCCACCACCACGGGTAGATTGGAAGGAGTGGGGCTACTAGCACGGGGACATTCTGATGGGTTCCACCACAACGGAGAGGTTATAAGCCACGGGACCACCACCATGGGGACGTTCTGCTTGGTTCCACAGCCACGGGGAGGTTCGAAGGAATGGGACCACCACCACGGTGACGTTCTGATGCGTTTCACCACTGCGGGGTCATTCTAAGGCAGGGGGCCACCACGACGGGGACGTTCTGATGGGTTCCACCACAACTGGGAGGTCTGCAGGCGTGGGACCACAACCACGGTGACGTTCTGATGGCTTTTGCTTACATGAGGAGCTTCTAAGGCGTGGGGCCACCATCACGGCGAGATTGTAAGGCATGGGACCACCGCCACGGGAACGTTCTGCTAAGTTCCACCACCACGGGGAGCGTTCGAAGGCGTGGGACCACGACCACGGTGGCATTCTGATGGGTTCCACCACCACGGGGAGGTGCGAAGGCGTGGGGAAACCGCCACGGGGACGTTCTGCTGGGTTCCACCACCACGGGGATGTTCTAAGGCATGGGGCCACCTCCACGGGGACGTTCTGCTTGTTTCTGCAACCATGGGGAGGTTCGAAGGAATGGGACCACACCCACGGTGACGTTCTGATGGGTTCCACCACCACGGGGAGGTTCTAATGCGTGTGGCCACTGCCACGGGGACGTTCTGATGGCTTCCAGCCCCAAGGGGAAGTTCGAAGGCGTGGGGCCACCAGTGTGGGGACGTTCTGATGGGTTCCACTGCCACAGGGAGGTTCGAAGGCGTGGGACCACTGCCACGGTAACGTTCTGCTGGGTTCCACCACCACGGGGTGGTTCGAAGGCTTGTGATGACCACCACACTGACGTGTTGCTGGGTTCCACTATCACGGAGAGCTTGTAAGGCATGGCGCCACCGCCACGGGGACGTTCTGCTAAGTTCCACCACAACGGGGAGGTTCGAAGGCATGGGACCACTGCCACGGTAACGTTCTAATGGCTTCCACTTACATGGGGAGCTTCTAAGGCGTGGGGCCACCATCACGGAGAGACTCTAAGGCATGGGGCCACTGCCACGGCGATGTTCTGCTAAGATCCACCACCACGGGGAGGTTCGGAGACGTGTGATCACCACCATGGTGACATTCTTACGGGTTTCACCACCACGGGGAGGTTCCAAGGAGTGGAGCCACAACCACGGCGATGTTCTCATGGGTTCCACCACCATGAGGTGGTTGTATGGTACGGAGCAACCTCCACGGGGAGTTTCTGATGGGTTCCACCACCACGGGAAGGTTTGAAGGCATGGGCCCACCGCCACAGGGATGTCCTGATGGGTTCCTCCACCACCACGGGAAGGTTTGAAGGCATGGGCCCACCGCCACAGGGATGTCCTGAGGGGTTCCACCGCCACAGGGAGGTTCTAAGGCAACGGGTCACCACGACGGGGACTTTCTCCTGGGTTCCACCACCACGGGGACCTTCTAAGGCGTGGGGCCACCACCACGGGGACATTCTGATGGGTTCCACCGCCACGGGGAGGTTCGAAGGCGTGGGGCCCACCACCATGGCGATGTTCTGATGAGTTCCACTACCACGGGGAGGTTCTAAAGGCGCAGGGGAACCGCGACGGTGACGTTCTGATGTGTTTCACCACCACAGGGACGTTCGAAGGCACGGGGCCACCACCACGGCGACATTCTGATGGGTTCTACCGCCACATGGAGGTTCCAAGGCTTGGGGCCATTAGCACGTGGACATTCTGATGAGTTCCACCACCAGGGGGACGTTCGAAGGCAATGGGCCACCACCACGGGGACATTCTCATGGGTTCCACCACCACGTGGAGAGTCTAAGACATGGGGCCACCGCCACGGGGACATTCTGCTGCGTTCCACCACCACGGGAAGGTTCGAAGGCAGGAGCCCACGACCACGGCGATGCTCTGATGGGTTCCACCACAACGCGGACGTTCGAAGGCAGTGGGCCACCACCATGGGGACGTTCTGTTGGGTTCCGCCTTCGCCGGGACGTTTTAAGGCACAGGGGAACCGCCATTGTGACGTTCTGATGGGTTCCACCACCACAGGGACTTTCTAAGGCAACGGGTCACAACCACAGGGACATTCTGATGGGTTCCACCACCACAGGGAGGTTCGAAGGCAGGGGCCCACCACCATGGTGATGTTCTGATGGGTTCCACCACCACGCGGAGGTTCTAAAGGCGCAGGGGAACCGCGACGGTGATGTTCTGATGGGTTTCACCACCAAGGGGAGGTTCTAAGGCGGGGGGCCACTGCCACGGGGACGTTCTGATGTGTTTCTCTGCCACGGGGAAGTTCTAAGGGAACGTGCCACCACGACAAAGACGTTTTGCTTGTTTCCAACACAACGGGCATGTTCTAAAGGCATGGGGCCATCGCCACTAGGACATTTTGATGGGTTCCACCACCACACGGAGGTTCCAAGGCCTGGGGCTAAAATCGTGGAGATGTTCTGCTTTGTTCCACCACCACGGGTAGATTGGAAGGAGTGGGGCTACTAGCACGGGGACATTCTGATGGGTTCCACCACAACGGAGAGGTTATAAGCCACGGGACCACCACCATGGGGACGTTCTGCTTGGTTCCACAGCCACAGGGAGGTTCGAAGGAATGGGACCACCACCACGGTGACGTTCTGATGCGTTTCACCACCGCAGGGTCATTCTAAGGCAGGGGGCCACCACGACGGGGACGTTCTGATGGGTTCCACCACAACTGGGAGGTCTGCAGGCGTGGGACCACAACCACGGTGACGTTCTGATGGCTTTTGCTTACATGGGGAGCTTCTAAGGCGTGGGGCCACCATCACGGCGAGATTGTAAGGCATGGGACCACCGCCACGGGAACGTTCTGCTAAGTTCCACCACCACGGGGAGCGTTCGAAGGCGTGGGAGCACGACCACGGTGACATTCTGATGGGTTCCACCACCACGGGGAGGTGCGAAGGCGTGGGGAAACCGCCACGGTGACGTTCTGCTGGGTTCCACCACCACGGGGATGTTCTAAGGCACGGGGCCACCTCCACGGGGACGTTCTGCTTGTTTCTGCAACCATGGGGAGGTTCGAAGGAATGGGACCACACCCACGGTGACGTTCTGATGGGTTCCACCACCACGGGGAGGTTCTAATGCGTGTGGCCACTGCCACGGGGACGTTCTGATGGCTTCCAGCCCCAAGGGGAAGTTCGAAGGCGTGGGGCCACCAGTGTGGGGACGTTCTGATGGGTTCCACTGCCACAGGGAGGTTCGAAGGCGTGGGACCACTGCCACGGTAACGTTCTGCTGGGTTCCACCACCACGGGGTGGTTCGAAGGCTTGTGATGACCACCACACTGACGTGTTGCTGGGTTCCACTATCACGGAGAGCTTGTAAGGCATGGCGCCACCGCCACGGGGACGTTCTGCTAAGTTCCACCACAACGGGGAGGTTCGAAGGCATGGGACCACTACCACGGTAACGTTCTAATGGCTTCCACTTACATGGGGAGCTTCTAAGGCGTGGGGCCACCATCACGGAGAGACTCTAAGGCATGGGGCCACTGCCACGGCGATGTTCTGCTAAGATCCACCACCACGGGGAGGTTCGGAGACGTGTGATCACCACCATGGTGACATTCTTACGGGTTTCACCACCACGGGGAGGTTCCAAGGAGTGGAGCCACAACCACGGCGATGTTCTCATGGGTTCCACCACCATGAGGTGGTTGTATGGTACGGAGCAACCTCCACGGGGAGTTTCTGATGGGTTCCACCACCACGGGAAGGTTTGAAGGCATGGGCCCACCGCCACAGGGATGTCCTGATGGGTTCCTCCACCACCACGGGAAGGTTTGAAGGCATGGGCCCACCGCCATAGGGATGTCCTGAGGGGTTCCACCGCCACAGGGAGGTTCTAAGGCAACGGGTCACCACGACGGGGACTTTCTCCTGGGTTCCACCACCACGGGGACCTTCTAAGGCGTGGGGCCACCACCACGGGGACATTCTGATGGGTTCCACCGCCACGGGGAGGTTCGAAGGCGTGGGGCCCACCACCATGGCGATGTTCTGATGAGTTCCACTACCACGGGGAGGTTCTAAAGGCGCAGGGGAACCGCGACGGTGACGTTCTGATGTGTTTCACCACCACAGGGACGTTCGAAGGCACGGGGCCACCACCACGGCGACATTCTGATGGGTTCTACCGCCACATGGAGGTTCCAAGGCTTGGGGCCATTAGCACGTGGACATTCTGATGAGTTCCACCACCAGGGGGACGTTCGAAGGCAATGGGCCACCACCACGGGGACATTCTCATGGGTTCCACCACCACGTGGAGAGTCTAAGACATGGGGCCACCGCCACGGGGACATTCTGCTGCGTTCCACCACCACGGGAAGGTTCGAAGGCAGGAGCCCACGACCACGGCGATGCTCTGATGGGTTCCACCACAACGCGGACGTTCGAAGGCAGTGGGCCACCACCATGGGGACGTTCTGTTGGGTTCCGCCTTCGCCGGGACGTTTTAAGGCACAGGGGAACCGCCATTGTGACGTTCTGATGGGTTCCACCACCACAGGGACTTTCTAAGGCAACGGGTCACAACCACAGGGACATTCTGATGGGTTCCACCACCACAGGGAGGTTCGAAGGCAGGGGCCCACCACCATGGTGATGTTCTGATGGGTTCCACCACCACGCGGAGGTTCTAAAGGCGCAGGGGAACCGCGACGGTGATGTTCTGATGGGTTTCACCACCAAGGGGAGGTTCTAAGGCGGGGGGCCACTGCCACGGGGACGTTCTGATGTGTTTCTCTGCCACGGGGAAGTTCTAAGGGAACGTGCCACCACGACAAAGACGTTTTGCTTGTTTCCAACACAACGGGCATGTTCTAAAGGCATGGGGCCATCGCCACTAGGACATTTTGATGGGTTCCACCGCCACACGGAGGTTCCAAGGCCTGGGGCTAAAATCGTGGAGATGTTCTGCTTTGTTCCACCACCACGGGTAGATTGGAAGGAGTGGGGCTACTAGCACGGGGACATTCTGATGGGTTCCACCACAACGGAGAGGTTATAAGCCACGGGACCACCACCATGGGGACGTTCTGCTTGGTTCCACAGCCACGGGGAGGTTCGAAGGAATGGGACCACCACCACGGTGACGTTCTGATGCGTTTCACCACCGCAGGGTCATTCTAAGGCAGGGGGCCACCACGACGGGGACGTTCTGATGGGTTCCACCACAACTGGGAGGTCTGCAGGCGTGGGACCACAACCACGGTGACGTTCTGATGGCTTTTGCTTACATGGGGAGCTTCTAAGGCGTGGGGCCACCATCACGGCGAGATTGTAAGGCATGGGACCACCGCCACGGGAACGTTCTGCTAAGTTCCACCACCACGGGGAGCGTTCGAAGGCGTGGGAGCACGACCACGGTGACATTCTGATGGGTTCCACCACCACGGGGAGGTGCGAAGGCGTGGGGAAACCGCCACGGTGACGTTCTGCTGGGTTCCACCACCACGGGGATGTTCTAAGGCACGGGGCCACCTCCACGGGGACGTTCTGCTTGTTTCTGCAACCATGGGGAGGTTCGAAGGAATGGGACCACACCCACGGTGATGTTCTGATGGGTTCCACCACCACGGGGAGGTTCTAATGCGTGTGGCCACTGCCACGGGGACGTTCTGATGGCTTCCAGCCCCAAGGGGAAGTTCGAAGGCGTGGGGCCACCAGTGTGGGGACGTTCTGATGGGTTCCACTGCCACAGGGAGGTTCGAAGGCGTGGGACCACTGCCACGGTAACGTTCTGCTGGGTTCCACCACCACGGGGTGGTTCGAAGGCTTGTGATGACCACCACACTGACGTGTTGCTGGGTTCCACTATCACGGAGAGCTTGTAAGGCATGGCGCCACCGCCACGGGGACGTTCTGCTAAGTTCCACCACAACGGGGAGGTTCGAAGGCATGGGACCACTACCACGGTAACGTTCTAATGGCTTCCACTTACATGGGGAGCTTCTAAGGCGTGGGGCCACCATCACGGAGAGACTCTAAGGCATGGGGCCACTGCCACGGCGATGTTCTGCTAAGATCCACCACCACGGGGAGGTTTGGAGACGTGTGATCACCACCATGGTGACATTCTTATGGGTTTCACCACCACGGGGAGGTTCCAAGGAGTGGAGCCACAACCACGGCGATGTTCTCATGGGTTCCACCACCATGAGGTGGTTGTATGGTACGGAGCAACCTCCACGGGGAGTTTCTGATGGGTTCCACCACCACGGGAAGGTTTGAAGGCATGGGCCCACCGCCACAGGGATGTCCTGATGGGTTCCTCCACCACCACGGGAAGGTTTGAAGGCATGGGCCCACCGCCATAGGGATGTCCTGAGGGGTTCCACCGCCACAGGGAGGTTCTAAGGCAACGGGTCACCACAACGGGGACTTTCTCCTGGGTTCCACCACCACGGGGACCTTCTAAGGCGTGGGGCCACCACCACGGGGACATTCTGATGGGTTCCACCGCCACGGGGAGGTTCGAAGGCGTGGGGCCCACCACCATGGCGATGTTCTGATGAGTTCCACTACCACGGGGAGGTTCTAAAGGCGCAGGGGAACCGCGACGGTGACGTTCTGATGTGTTTCACCACCACAGGGACGTTCGAAGGCACGGGGCCACCACCACGGCGACATTCTGATGGGTTCTACCGCCACATGGAGGTTCCAAGGCTTGGGGCCATTAGCACGTGGACATTCTGATGAGTTCCACCACCAGGGGGACGTTCGAAGGCAATGGGCCACCACCACGGGGACATTCTCATGGGTTCCACCACCACGTGGAGAGTCTAAGACATGGGGCCACCGCCACGGGGACATTCTGCTGCGTTCCACCACCACGGGAAGGTTCGAAGGCAGGAACCCACGACCACGGCGATGCTCTGATGGGTTCCACCACAACGCGGACGTTCGAAGGCAGTGGGCCACCACCATGGGGACGTTCTGTTGGGTTCCGCCTTCGCCGGGACGTTTTAAGGCACAGGGGAACCGCCATTGTGACGTTCTGATGGGTTCCACCACCACAGGGACTTTCTAAGGCAACGGGTCACAACCACAGGGACATTCTGATGGGTTCCACCACCACAGGGAGGTTCGAAGGCAGGGGCCCACCACCATGGTGATGTTCTGATGGGTTCCACCACCACGCGGAGGTTCTAAAGGCGCAGGGGAACCGCGACGGTGATGTTCTGATGGGTTTCACCACCAAGGGGAGGTTCTAAGGCGGGGGGCCACTGCCACGGGGACGTTCTGATGTGTTTCTCTGCCACGGGGAAGTTCTAAGGGAACGTGCCACCACGACAAAGACGTTTTGCTTGTTTCCAACACAACGGGCATGTTCTAAAGGCATGGGGCCATCGCCACTAGGACATTTTGATGGGTTCCACCGCCACACGGAGGTTCCAAGGCCTGGGGCTAAAATCGTGGAGATGTTCTGCTTTGTTCCACCACCACGGGTAGATTGGAAGGAGTGGGGCTACTAGCACGGGGACATTCTGATGGGTTCCACCACAACGGAGAGGTTATAAGCCACGGGACCACCACCATGGGGACGTTCTGCTTGGTTCCACAGCCACGGGGAGGTTCGAAGGAATGGGACCACCACCACGGTGACGTTCTGATGCGTTTCACCACTGCGGGGTCATTCTAAGGCAGGGGGCCACCACGACGGGGACGTTCTGATGGGTTCCACCACAACTGGGAGGTCTGCAGGCGTGGGACCACAACCACGGTGACGTTCTGATGGCTTTTGCTTACATGAGGAGCTTCTAAGGCGTGGGGCCACCATCACGGCGAGATTGTAAGGCATGGGACCACCGCCACGGGAACGTTCTGCTAAGTTCCACCACCACGGGGAGCGTTCGAAGGCGTGGGACCACGACCACGGTGGCATTCTGATGGGTTCCACCACCACGGGGAGGTGCGAAGGCGTGGGGAAACCGCCACGGGGACGTTCTGCTGGGTTCCACCACCACGGGGATGTTCTAAGGCATGGGGCCACCTCCACGGGGACGTTCTGCTTGTTTCTGCAACCATGGGGAGGTTCGAAGGAATGGGACCACACCCACGGTGACGTTCTGATGGGTTCCACCACCACGGGGAGGTTCTAATGCGTGTGGCCACTGCCACGGGGACGTTCTGATGGCTTCCAGCCCCAAGGGGAAGTTCGAAGGCGTGGGGCCACCAGTGTGGGGACGTTCTGATGGGTTCCACTGCCACAGGGAGGTTCGAAGGCGTGGGACCACTGCCACGGTAACGTTCTGCTGGGTTCCACCACCACGGGGTGGTTCGAAGGCTTGTGATGACCACCACACTGACGTGTTGCTGGGTTCCACTATCACGGAGAGCTTGTAAGGCATGGCGCCACCGCCACGGGGACGTTCTGCTAAGTTCCACCACAACGGGGAGGTTCGAAGGCATGGGACCACTACCACGGTAACGTTCTAATGGCTTCCACTTACATGGGGAGCTTCTAAGGCGTGGGGCCACCATCACGGAGAGACTCTAAGGCATGGGGCCACTGCCACGGCGATGTTCTGCTAAGATCCACCACCACGGGGAGGTTCGGAGACGTGTGATCACCACCATGGTGACATTCTTACGGGTTTCACCACCACGGGGAGGTTCCAAGGAGTGGAGCCACAACCACGGCGATGTTCTCATGGGTTCCACCACCATGAGGTGGTTGTATGGTACGGAGCAACCTCCACGGGGAGTTTCTGATGGGTTCCACCACCACGGGAAGGTTTGAAGGCATGGGCCCACCGCCACAGGGATGTCCTGATGGGTTCCTCCACCACCACGGGAAGGTTTGAAGGCATGGGCCCACCGCCACAGGGATGTCCTGAGGGGTTCCACCGCCACAGGGAGGTTCTAAGGCAACGGGTCACCACGACGGGGACTTTCTCCTGGGTTCCACCACCACGGGGACCTTCTAAGGCGTGGGGCCACCACCACGGGGACATTCTGATGGGTTCCACCGCCACGGGGAGGTTCGAAGGCGTGGGGCCCACCACCATGGCGATGTTCTGATGAGTTCCACTACCACGGGGAGGTTCTAAAGGCGCAGGGGAACCGCGACGGTGACGTTCTGATGTGTTTCACCACCACAGGGACGTTCGAAGGCACGGGGCCACCACCACGGCGACATTCTGATGGGTTCTACCGCCACATGGAGGTTCCAAGGCTTGGGGCCATTAGCACGTGGACATTCTGATGAGTTCCACCACCAGGGGGACGTTCGAAGGCAATGGGCCACCACCACGGGGACATTCTCATGGGTTCCACCACCACGTGGAGAGTCTAAGACATGGGGCCACCGCCACGGGGACATTCTGCTGCGTTCCACCACCACGGGAAGGTTCGAAGGCAGGAGCCCACGACCACGGCGATGCTCTGATGGGTTCCACCACAACGCGGACGTTCGAAGGCAGTGGGCCACCACCATGGGGACGTTCTGTTGGGTTCCGCCTTCGCCGGGACGTTTTAAGGCACAGGGGAACCGCCATTGTGACGTTCTGATGGGTTCCACCACCACAGGGACTTTCTAAGGCAACGGGTCACAACCACAGGGACATTCTGATGGGTTCCACCACCACAGGGAGGTTCGAAGGCAGGGGCCCACCACCATGGTGATGTTCTGATGGGTTCCACCACCACGCGGAGGTTCTAAAGGCGCAGGGGAACCGCGACGGTGATGTTCTGATGGGTTTCACCACCAAGGGGAGGTTCTAAGGCGGGGGGCCACTGCCACGGGGACGTTCTGATGTGTTTCTCTGCCACGGGGAAGTTCTAAGGGAACGTGCCACCACGACAAAGACGTTTTGCTTGTTTCCAACACAACGGGCATGTTCTAAAGGCATGGGGCCATCGCCACTAGGACATTTTGATGGGTTCCACCACCACACGGAGGTTCCAAGGCCTGGGGCTAAAATCGTGGAGATGTTCTGCTTTGTTCCACCACCACGGGTAGATTGGAAGGAGTGGGGCTACTAGCACGGGGACATTCTGATGGGTTCCACCACAACGGAGAGGTTATAAGCCACGGGACCACCACCATGGGGACGTTCTGCTTGGTTCCACAGCCACAGGGAGGTTCGAAGGAATGGGACCACCACCATGGTGACGTTCTGATGCGTTTCACCACCGCAGGGTCATTCTAAGGCAGGGGGCCACCACGACGGGGACGTTCTGATGGGTTCCACCACAACTGGGAGGTCTGCAGGCGTGGGACCACAACCACGGTGACGTTCTGATGGCTTTTGCTTACATGGGGAGCTTCTAAGGCGTGGGGCCACCATCACGGCGAGATTGTAAGGCATGGGACCACCGCCACGGGAACGTTCTGCTAAGTTCCACCACCACGGGGAGCGTTCGAAGGCGTGGGAGCACGACCACGGTGACATTCTGATGGGTTCCACCACCACGGGGAGGTGCGAAGGCGTGGGGAAACCGCCACGGTGACGTTCTGCTGGGTTCCACCACCACGGGGATGTTCTAAGGCACGGGGCCACCTCCACGGGGACGTTCTGCTTGTTTCTGCAACCATGGGGAGGTTCGAAGGAATGGGACCACACCCACGGTGACGTTCTGATGGGTTCCACCACCACGGGGAGGTTCTAATGCGTGTGGCCACTGCCACGGGGACGTTCTGATGGCTTCCAGCCCCAAGGGGAAGTTCGAAGGCGTGGGGCCACCAGTGTGGGGACGTTCTGATGGGTTCCACTGCCACAGGGAGGTTCGAAGGCGTGGGACCACTGCCACGGTAACGTTCTGCTGGGTTCCACCACCACGGGGTGGTTCGAAGGCTTGTGATGACCACCACACTGACGTGTTGCTGGGTTCCACTATCACGGAGAGCTTGTAAGGCATGGCGCCACCGCCACGGGGACGTTCTGCTAAGTTCCACCACAACGGGGAGGTTCGAAGGCATGGGACCACTACCACGGTAACGTTCTAATGGCTTCCACTTACATGGGGAGCTTCTAAGGCGTGGGGCCACCATCACGGAGAGACTCTAAGGCATGGGGCCACTGCCACGGCGATGTTCTGCTAAGATCCACCACCACGGGGAGGTTCGGAGACGTGTGATCACCACCATGGTGACATTCTTACGGGTTTCACCACCACGGGGAGGTTCCAAGGAGTGGAGCCACAACCACGGCGATGTTCTCATGGGTTCCACCACCATGAGGTGGTTGTATGGTACGGAGCAACCTCCACGGGGAGTTTCTGATGGGTTCCACCACCACGGGAAGGTTTGAAGGCATGGGCCCACCGCCACAGGGATGTCCTGATGGGTTCCTCCACCACCACGGGAAGGTTTGAAGGCATGGGCCCACCGCCATAGGGATGTCCTGAGGGGTTCCACCGCCACAGGGAGGTTCTAAGGCAACGGGTCACCACGACGGGGACTTTCTCCTGGGTTCCACCACCACGGGGACCTTCTAAGGCGTGGGGCCACCACCACGGGGACATTCTGATGGGTTCCACCGCCACGGGGAGGTTCGAAGGCGTGGGGCCCACCACCATGGCGATGTTCTGATGAGTTCCACTACCACGGGGAGGTTCTAAAGGCGCAGGGGAACCGCGACGGTGACGTTCTGATGTGTTTCACCACCACAGGGACGTTCGAAGGCACGGGGCCACCACCACGGCGACATTCTGATGGGTTCTACCGCCACATGGAGGTTCCAAGGCTTGGGGCCATTAGCACGTGGACATTCTGATGAGTTCCACCACCAGGGGGACGTTCGAAGGCAATGGGCCACCACCACGGGGACATTCTCATGGGTTCCACCACCACGTGGAGAGTCTAAGACATGGGGCCACCGCCACGGGGACATTCTGCTGCGTTCCACCACCACGGGAAGGTTCGAAGGCAGGAGCCCACGACCACGGCGATGCTCTGATGGGTTCCACCACAACGCGGACGTTCGAAGGCAGTGGGCCACCACCATGGGGACGTTCTGTTGGGTTCCGCCTTCGCCGGGACGTTTTAAGGCACAGGGGAACCGCCATTGTGACGTTCTGATGGGTTCCACCACCACAGGGACTTTCTAAGGCAACGGGTCACAACCACAGGGACATTCTGATGGGTTCCACCACCACAGGGAGGTTCGAAGGCAGGGGCCCACCACCATGGTGATGTTCTGATGGGTTCCACCACCACGCGGAGGTTCTAAAGGCGCAGGGGAACCGCGACGGTGATGTTCTGATGGGTTTCACCACCAAGGGGAGGTTCTAAGGCGGGGGGCCACTGCCACGGGGACGTTCTGATGTGTTTCTCTGCCACGGGGAAGTTCTAAGGGAACGTGCCACCACGACAAAGACGTTTTGCTTGTTTCCAACACAACGGGCATGTTCTAAAGGCATGGGGCCATCGCCACTAGGACATTTTGATGGGTTCCACCGCCACACGGAGGTTCCAAGGCCTGGGGCTAAAATCGTGGAGATGTTCTGCTTTGTTCCACCACCACGGGTAGATTGGAAGGAGTGGGGCTACTAGCACGGGGACATTCTGATGGGTTCCACCACAACGGAGAGGTTATAAGCCACGGGACCACCACCATGGGGACGTTCTGCTTGGTTCCACAGCCACGGGGAGGTTCGAAGGAATGGGACCACCACCACGGTGACGTTCTGATGCGTTTCACCACCGCAGGGTCATTCTAAGGCAGGGGGCCACCACGACGGGGACGTTCTGATGGGTTCCACCACAACTGGGAGGTCTGCAGGCGTGGGACCACAACCACGGTGACGTTCTGATGGCTTTTGCTTACATGGGGAGCTTCTAAGGCGTGGGGCCACCATCACGGCGAGATTGTAAGGCATGGGACCACCGCCACGGGAACGTTCTGCTAAGTTCCACCACCACGGGGAGCGTTCGAAGGCGTGGGAGCACGACCACGGTGACATTCTGATGGGTTCCACCACCACGGGGAGGTGCGAAGGCGTGGGGAAACCGCCACGGTGACGTTCTGCTGGGTTCCACCACCACGGGGATGTTCTAAGGCACGGGGCCACCTCCACGGGGACGTTCTGCTTGTTTCTGCAACCATGGGGAGGTTCGAAGGAATGGGACCACACCCACGGTGATGTTCTGATGGGTTCCACCACCACGGGGAGGTTCTAATGCGTGTGGCCACTGCCACGGGGACGTTCTGATGGCTTCCAGCCCCAAGGGGAAGTTCGAAGGCGTGGGGCCACCAGTGTGGGGACGTTCTGATGGGTTCCACTGCCACAGGGAGGTTCGAAGGCGTGGGACCACTGCCACGGTAACGTTCTGCTGGGTTCCACCACCACGGGGTGGTTCGAAGGCTTGTGATGACCACCACACTGACGTGTTGCTGGGTTCCACTATCACGGAGAGCTTGTAAGGCATGGCGCCACCGCCACGGGGACGTTCTGCTAAGTTCCACCACAACGGGGAGGTTCGAAGGCATGGGACCACTACCACGGTAACGTTCTAATGGCTTCCACTTACATGGGGAGCTTCTAAGGCCTGGGGCCACCATCACGGAGAGACTCTAAGGCATGGGGCCACTGCCACGGCGATGTTCTGCTAAGATCCACCACCACGGGGAGGTTTGGAGACGTGTGATCACCACCATGGTGACATTCTTATGGGTTTCACCACCACGGGGAGGTTCCAAGGAGTGGAGCCACAACCACGGCGATGTTCTCATGGGTTCCACCACCATGAGGTGGTTGTATGGTACGGAGCAACCTCCACGGGGAGTTTCTGATGGGTTCCACCACCACGGGAAGGTTTGAAGGCATGGGCCCACCGCCACAGGGATGTCCTGATGGGTTCCTCCACCACCACGGGAAGGTTTGAAGGCATGGGCCCACCGCCATAGGGATGTCCTGAGGGGTTCCACCGCCACAGGGAGGTTCTAAGGCAACGGGTCACCACAACGGGGACTTTCTCCTGGGTTCCACCACCACGGGGACCTTCTAAGGCGTGGGGCCACCACCACGGGGACATTCTGATGGGTTCCACCGCCACGGGGAGGTTCGAAGGCGTGGGGCCCACCACCATGGCGATGTTCTGATGAGTTCCACTACCACGGGGAGGTTCTAAAGGCGCAGGGGAACCGCGACGGTGACGTTCTGATGTGTTTCACCACCACAGGGACGTTCGAAGGCACGGGGCCACCACCACGGCGACATTCTGATGGGTTCTACCGCCACATGGAGGTTCCAAGGCTTGGGGCCATTAGCACGTGGACATTCTGATGAGTTCCACCACCAGGGGGACGTTCGAAGGCAATGGGCCACCACCACGGGGACATTCTCATGGGTTCCACCACCACGTGGAGAGTCTAAGACATGGGGCCACCGCCACGGGGACATTCTGCTGCGTTCCACCACCACGGGAAGGTTCGAAGGCAGGAACCCACGACCACGGCGATGCTCTGATGGGTTCCACCACAACGCGGACGTTCGAAGGCAGTGGGCCACCACCATGGGGACGTTCTGTTGGGTTCCGCCTTCGCCGGGACGTTTTAAGGCACAGGGGAACCGCCATTGTGACATTCTGATGGGTTCCACCACCACAGGGACTTTTTAAGGCAACGGGTCACAACCACAGGGACATTCTGATGGGTTCCACCACCACAGGGAGGTTCGAAGGCAGGGGCCCACCACCATGGTGATGTTCTGATGGGTTCCACCACCACGCGGAGGTTCTAAAGGCGCAGGGGAACCGCGACGGTGATGTTCTGATGGGTTTCACCACCAAGGGGAGGTTCTAAGGCGGGGGGCCACTGCCACGGGGACGTTCTGATGTGTTTCTCTGCCACGGGGAAGTTCTAAGGGAACGTGCCACCACGACAAAGACGTTTTGCTTGTTTCCAACACAACGGGCATGTTCTAAAGGCATGGGGCCATCGCCACTAGGACATTTTGATGGGTTCCACCGCCACACGGAGGTTCCAAGGCCTGGGGCTAAAATCGTGGAGATGTTCTGCTTTGTTCCACCACCACGGGTAGATTGGAAGGAGTGGGGCTACTAGCACGGGGACATTCTGATGGGTTCCACCACAACGGAGAGGTTATAAGCCACGGGACCACCACCATGGGGACGTTCTGCTTGGTTCCACAGCCACGGGGAGGTTCGAAGGAATGGGACCACCACCACGGTGACGTTCTGATGCGTTTCACCACTGCGGGGTCATTCTAAGGCAGGGGGCCACCACGACGGGGACGTTCTGATGGGTTCCACCACAACTGGGAGGTCTGCAGGCGTGGGACCACAACCACGGTGACGTTCTGATGGCTTTTGCTTACATGGGGAGCTTCTAAGGCGTGGGGCCACCATCACGGCGAGATTGTAAGGCATGGGACCACCGCCACGGGAACGTTCTGCTAAGTTCCACCACCACGGGGAGCGTTCGAAGGCGTGGGAGCACGACCACGGTGACATTCTGATGGGTTCCACCACCACGGGGAGGTGCGAAGGCGTGGGGAAACCGCCACGGTGACGTTCTGCTGGGTTCCACCACCACGGGGATGTTCTAAGGCACGGGGCCACCTCCACGGGGACGTTCTGCTTGTTTCTGCAACCATGGGGAGGTTCGAAGGAATGGGACCACACCCACGGTGACGTTCTGATGGGTTCCACCACCACGGGGAGGTTCTAATGCGTGTGGCCACTGCCACGGGGACGTTCTGATGGCTTCCAGCCCCAAGGGGAAGTTCGAAGGCGTGGGGCCACCAGTGTGGGGACGTTCTGATGGGTTCCACTGCCACAGGGAGGTTCGAAGGCGTGGGACCACTGCCACGGTAACGTTCTGCTGGGTTCCACCACCACGGGGTGGTTCGAAGGCTTGTGATGACCACCACACTGACGTGTTGCTGGGTTCCACTATCACGGAGAGCTTGTAAGGCATGGCGCCACCGCCACGGGGACGTTCTGCTAAGTTCCACCACAACGGGGAGGTTCGAAGGCATGGGACCACTACCACGGTAACGTTCTAATGGCTTCCACTTACATGGGGAGCTTCTAAGGCGTGGGGCCACCATCACGGAGAGACTCTAAGGCATGGGGCCACTGCCACGGCGATGTTCTGCTAAGATCCACCACCACGGGGAGGTTTGGAGACGTGTGATCACCACCATGGTGACATTCTTATGGGTTTCACCACCACGGGGAGGTTCCAAGGAGTGGAGCCACAACCACGGCGATGTTCTCATGGGTTCCACCACCATGAGGTGGTTGTATGGTACGGAGCAACCTCCACGGGGAGTTTCTGATGGGTTCCACCACCACGGGAAGGTTTGAAGGCATGGGCCCACCGCCACAGGGATGTCCTGATGGGTTCCTCCACCACCACGGGAAGGTTTGAAGGCATGGGCCCACCGCCATAGGGATGTCCTGAGGGGTTCCACCGCCACAGGGAGGTTCTAAGGCAACGGGTCACCACGACGGGGACTTTCTCCTGGGTTCCACCACCACGGGGACCTTCTAAGGCGTGGGGCCACCACCACGGGGACATTCCGATGGGTTCCACCGCCACGGGGAGGTTCGAAGGCGTGGGGCCCACCACCATGGCGATGTTCTGATGAGTTCCACTACCACGGGGAGGTTCTAAAGGCGCAGGGGAACCGCGACGGTGACGTTCTGATGTGTTTCACCACCACAGGGACGTTCGAAGGCACGGGGCCACCACCACGGCGACATTCTGATGGGTTCTACCGCCACATGGAGGTTCCAAGGCTTGGGGCCATTAGCACGTGGACATTCTGATGAGTTCCACCACCAGGGGGACGTTCGAAGGCAATGGGCCACCACCACGGGGACATTCTCATGGGTTCCACCACCACGTGGAGAGTCTAAGACATGGGGCCACCGCCACGGGGACATTCTGCTGCGTTCCACCACCACGGGAAGGTTCGAAGGCAGGAGCCCACGACCACGGCGATGCTCTGATGGGTTCCACCACAACGCGGACGTTCGAAGGCAGTGGGCCACCACCATGGGGACGTTCTGTTGGGTTCCGCCTTCGCCGGGACGTTTTAAGGCACAGGGGAACCGCCATTGTGACGTTCTGATGGGTTCCACCACCACAGGGACTTTCTAAGGCAACGGGTCACAACCACAGGGACATTCTGATGGGTTCCACCACCACAGGGAGGTTCGAAGGCAGGGGCCCACCACCATGGTGATGTTCTGATGGGTTCCACCACCACGCGGAGGTTCTAAAGGCGCAGGGGAACCGCGACGGTGATGTTCTGATGGGTTTCACCACCAAGGGGAGGTTCTAAGGCGGGGGGCCACTGCCACGGGGACGTTCTGATGTGTTTCTCTGCCACGGGGAAGTTCTAAGGGAACGTGCCACCACGACAAAGACGTTTTGCTTGTTTCCAACACAACGGGCATGTTCTAAAGGCATGGGGCCATCGCCACTAGGACATTTTGATGGGTTCCACCGCCACACGGAGGTTCCAAGGCCTGGGGCTAAAATCGTGGAGATGTTCTGCTTTGTTCCACCACCACGGGTAGATTGGAAGGAGTGGGGCTACTAGCACGGGGACATTCTGATGGGTTCCACCACAACGGAGAGGTTATAAGCCACGGGACCACCACCATGGGGACGTTCTGCTTGGTTCCACAGCCACGGGGAGGTTCGAAGGAATGGGACCACCACCACGGTGACGTTCTGATGCGTTTCACCACTGCGGGGTCATTCTAAGGCAGGGGGCCACCACGACGGGGACGTTCTGATGGGTTCCACCACAACTGGGAGGTCTGCAGGCGTGGGACCACAACCACGGTGACGTTCTGATGGCTTTTGCTTACATGGGGAGCTTCTAAGGCGTGGGGCCACCATCACGGCGAGATTGTAAGGCATGGGACCACCGCCACGGGAACGTTCTGCTAAGTTCCACCACCACGGGGAGCGTTCGAAGGCGTGGGAGCACGACCACGGTGACATTCTGATGGGTTCCACCACCACGGGGAGGTGCGAAGGCGTGGGGAAACCGCCACGGGGACGTTCTGCTGGGTTCCACCACCACGGGGATGTTCTAAGGCACGGGGCCACCTCCACGGGGACGTTCTGCTTGTTTCTGCAACCATGGGGAGGTTCGAAGGAATGGGACCACACCCACGGTGACGTTCTGATGGGTTCCACCACCACGGGGAGGTTCTAATGCGTGTGGCCACTGCCACGGGGACGTTCTGATGGCTTCCAGCCCCAAGGGGAAGTTCGAAGGCGTGGGGCCACCAGTGTGGGGACGTTCTGATGGGTTCCACTGCCACAGGGAGGTTCGAAGGCGTGGGACCACTGCCACGGTAACGTTCTGCTGGGTTCCACCACCACGGGGTGGTTCGAAGGCTTGTGATGACCACCACACTGACGTGTTGCTGGGTTCCACTATCACGGAGAGCTTGTAAGGCATGGCGCCACCGCCACGGGGACGTTCTGCTAAGTTCCACCACAACGGGGAGGTTCGAAGGCATGGGACCACTACCACGGTAACGTTCTAATGGCTTCCACTTACATGGGGAGCTTCTAAGGCGTGGGGCCACCATCACGGAGAGACTCTAAGGCATGGGGCCACTGCCACGGCGATGTTCTGCTAAGATCCACCACCACGGGGAGGTTCGGAGACGTGTGATCACCACCATGGTGACATTCTTACGGGTTTCACCACCACGGGGAGGTTCCAAGGAGTGGAGCCACAACCACGGCGATGTTCTCATGGGTTCCACCACCATGAGGTGGTTGTATGGTACGGAGCAACCTCCACGGGGAGTTTCTGATGGGTTCCACCACCACGGGAAGGTTTGAAGGCATGGGCCCACCGCCACAGGGATGTCCTGATGGGTTCCTCCACCACCACGGGAAGGTTTGAAGGCATGGGCCCACCGCCATAGGGATGTCCTGAGGGGTTCCACCGCCACAGGGAGGTTCTAAGGCAACGGGTCACCACGACGGGGACTTTCTCCTGGGTTCCACCACCACGGGGACCTTCTAAGGCGTGGGGCCACCACCACGGGGACATTCTGATGGGTTCCACCGCCACGGGGAGGTTCGAAGGCGTGGGGCCCACCACCATGGCGATGTTCTGATGAGTTCCACTACCACGGGGAGGTTCTAAAGGCGCAGGGGAACCGCGACGGTGACGTTCTGATGTGTTTCACCACCACAGGGACGTTCGAAGGCACGGGGCCACCACCACGGCGACATTCTGATGGGTTCTACCGCCACATGGAGGTTCCAAGGCTTGGGGCCATTAGCACGTGGACATTCTGATGAGTTCCACCACCAGGGGGACGTTCGAAGGCAATGGGCCACCACCATGGGGACATTCTCATGGGTTCCACCACCACGTGGAGAGTCTAAGACATGGGGCCACCGCCACGGGGACATTCTGCTGCGTTCCACCACCACGGGAAGGTTCGAAGGCAGGAGCCCACGACCACGGCGATGCTCTGATGGGTTCCACCACAACGCGGACGTTCGAAGGCAGTGGGCCACCACCATGGGGACGTTCTGTTGGGTTCCGCCTTCGCCGGGACGTTTTAAGGCACAGGGGAACCGCCATTGTGACGTTCTGATGGGTTCCACCACCACAGGGACTTTCTAAGGCAACGGGTCACAACCACAGGGACATTCTGATGGGTTCCACCACCACAGGGAGGTTCGAAGGCAGGGGCCCACCACCATGGTGATGTTCTGATGGGTTCCACCACCACGCGGAGGTTCTAAAGGCGCAGGGGAACCGCGACGGTGATGTTCTGATGGGTTTCACCACCAAGGGGAGGTTCTAAGGCGGGGGGCCACTGCCACGGGGACGTTCTGATGTGTTTCTCTGCCACGGGGAAGTTCTAAGGGAACGTGCCACCACGACAAAGACGTTTTGCTTGTTTCCAACACAACGGGCATGTTCTAAAGGCATGGGGCCATCGCCACTAGGACATTTTGATGGGTTCCACCGCCACACGGAGGTTCCAAGGCCTGGGGCTAAAATCGTGGAGATGTTCTGCTTTGTTCCACCACCACGGGTAGATTGGAAGGAGTGGGGCTACTAGCACGGGGACATTCTGATGGGTTCCACCACAACGGAGAGGTTATAAGCCACGGGACCACCACCATGGGGACGTTCTGCTTGGTTCCACAGCCACGGGGAGGTTCGAAGGAATGGGACCACCACCACGGTGACGTTCTGATGCGTTTCACCACTGCGGGGTCATTCTAAGGCAGGGGGCCACCACGACGGGGACGTTCTGATGGGTTCCACCACAACTGGGAGGTCTGCAGGCGTGGGACCACAACCACGGTGACGTTCTGATGGCTTTTGCTTACATGGGGAGCTTCTAAGGCGTGGGGCCACCATCACGGCGAGATTGTAAGGCATGGGACCACCGCCACGGGAACGTTCTGCTAAGTTCCACCACCACGGGGAGCGTTCGAAGGCGTGGGACCACGACCACGGTGACATTCTGATGGGTTCCACCACCACGGGGAGGTGCGAAGGCGTGGGGAAACCGCCACGGGGACGTTCTGCTGGGTTCCACCACCACGGGGATGTTCTAAGGCACGGGGCCACCTCCACGGGGACGTTCTGCTTGTTTCTGCAACCATGGGGAGGTTCGAAGGAATGGGACCACACCCACGGTGACGTTCTGATGGGTTCCACCACCACGGGGAGGTTCTAATGCGTGTGGCCACTGCCACGGGGACGTTCTGATGGCTTCCAGCCCCAAGGGGAAGTTCGAAGGCGTGGGGCCACCAGTGTGGGGACGTTCTGATGGGTTCCACTGCCACAGGGAGGTTCGAAGGCGTGGGACCACTGCCACGGTAACGTTCTGCTGGGTTCCACCACCACGGCGTGGTTCGAAGGCTTGTGATGACCACCACACTGACGTGTTGCTGGGTTCCACTATCACGGAGAGCTTGTAAGGCATGGCGCCACCGCCACGGGGACGTTCTGCTAAGTTCCACCACAACGGGGAGGTTCGAAGGCATGGGACCACTACCACGGTAACGTTCTAATGGCTTCCACTTACATGGGGAGCTTCTAAGGCGTGGGGCCACCATCACGGAGAGACTCTAAGGCATGGGGCCACTGCCACGGCGATGTTCTGCTAAGATCCACCACCACGGGGAGGTTCGGAGACGTGTGATCACCACCATGGTGACATTCTTATGGGTTTCACCACCACGGGGAGGTTCCAAGGAGTGGAGCCACAACCACGGCGATGTTCTCATGGGTTCCACCACCATGAGGTGGTTGTATGGTACGGAGCAACCTCCACGGGGAGTTTCTGATGGGTTCCACCACCACGGGAAGGTTTGAAGGCATGGGCCCACCGCCACAGGGATGTCCTGATGGGTTCCTCCACCACCACGGGAAGGTTTGAAGGCATGGGCCCACCGCCATAGGGATGTCCTGAGGGGTTCCACCGCCACAGGGAGGTTCTAAGGCAACGGGTCACCACGACGGGGACTTTCTCCTGGGTTCCACCACCACGGGGACCTTCTAAGGCGTGGGGCCACCACCACGGGGACATTCTGATGGGTTCCACCGCCACGGGGAGGTTCGAAGGCGTGGGGCCCACCACCATGGCGATGTTCTGATGAGTTCCACTACCACGGGGAGGTTCTAAAGGCGCAGGGGAACCGCGACGGTGACGTTCTGATGTGTTTCACCACCACAGGGACGTTCGAAGGCACGGGGCCACCACCACGGCGACATTCTGATGGGTTCTACCGCCACATGGAGGTTCCAAGGCTTGGGGCCATTAGCACGTGGACATTCTGATGAGTTCCACCACCAGGGGGACGTTCGAAGGCAATGGGCCACCACCACGGGGACATTCTCATGGGTTCCACCACCACGTGGAGAGTCTAAGACATGGGGCCACCGCCACGGGGACATTCTGCTGCGTTCCACCACCACGGGAAGGTTCGAAGGCAGGAGCCCACGACCACGGCGATGCTCTGATGGGTTCCACCACAACGCGGACGTTCGAAGGCAGTGGGCCACCACCATGGGGACGTTCTGTTGGGTTCCGCCTTCGCCGGGACGTTTTAAGGCACAGGGGAACCGCCATTGTGACATTCTGATGGGTTCCACCACCACAGGGACTTTTTAAGGCAACGGGTCACAACCACAGGGACATTCTGATGGGTTCCACCACCACAGGGAGGTTCGAAGGCAGGGGCCCACCACCATGGTGATGTTCTGATGGGTTCCACCACCACGCGGAGGTTCTAAAGGCGCAGGGGAACCGCGACGGTGATGTTCTGATGGGTTTCACCACCAAGGGGAGGTTCTAAGGCGGGGGGCCACTGCCACGGGGACGTTCTGATGTGTTTCTCTGCCACGGGGAAGTTCTAAGGGAACATGCCACCACGACAAAGACGTTTTGCTTGTTTCCAACACAACGGGCATGTTCTAAAGGCATGGGGCCATCGCCACTAGGACATTTTGATGGGTTCCACCGCCACACGGAGGTTCCAAGGCCTGGGGCTAAAATCGTGGAGATGTTCTGCTTTGTTCCACCACCACGGGTAGATTGGAAGGAGTGGGGCTACTAGCACGGGGACATTCTGATGGGTTCCACCACAACGGAGAGGTTATAAGCCACGGGACCACCACCATGGGGACGTTCTGCTTGGTTCCACAGCCACGGGGAGGTTCGAAGGAATGGGACCACACCCACGGTGACGTTCTGATGGGTTCCAGCCCCACGGGGAGGTTCTAAGACGTGGGGCCACCAGTGTGGGGACGTTCTGATTGGTTCCACCACCACGGGGAGTTTCGAAGGCGTGTGATCACCACCACGGTGACGTTCTGATGGGTTCCACCATTACAGGGAGGTTCTAAGGCAGTGGGCCATCACCACGGTGACGTTCTGACGTGTTCCACTGCCACGGGGAGGTTCGAACTTGCAGGGGAACCACCACTGGGACATTCTGATGGGTTCCACATCCACGGGGACGTTCTAAGGCATGGGGACACCTCCACGGGGAAGTTCTGCTTGTTTCTGCAACCATGGGGAGGTTCGAAGGAATGGGACCACACCCACGGTGACGTTCTGATGGGTTCCACCACCACGGGGAGGTTCTAATGCGTGTGGCCACTGCCACGGGGACGTTCTGATGGCTTCCAGCCCCAAGGGGAAGTTCGAAGGCGTGGGGCCACCAGTGTGGGGACGTTCTGATGGGTTCCACTGCCACAGGGAGGTTCGAAGGCGTGGGACCACTGCCACGGTAACGTTCTGCTGGGTTCCACCACCACGGGGTGGTTCGAAGGCTTGTGATGACCACCACACTGACGTGTTGCTGGGTTCCACTATCACGGAGAGCTTGTAAGGCATGGCGCCACCGCCACGGGGACGTTCTGCTAAGTTCCACCACAACGGGGAGGTTCGAAGGCATGGGACCACTACCACGGTAACGTTCTAATGGCTTCCACTTACATGGGGAGCTTCTAAGGCGTGGGGCCACCATCACGGAGAGACTCTAAGGCATGGGGCCACTGCCACGGCGATGTTCTGCTAAGATCCACCACCACGGGGAGGTTCGGAGACGTGTGATCACCACCATGGTGACATTCTTATGGGTTTCACCACCACGGGGACGTTCCAAGGAGTGGAGCCACAACCACGGCGATGTTCTCATGGGTTCCACCACCATGAGGTGGTTGTATGGTACGGAGCAACCTCCACGGGGAGTTTCTGATGGGTTCCACCACCACGGGAAGGTTTGAAGGCATGGGCCCACCGCCACAGGGATGTCCTGATGGGTTCCACCACCACGGGAAGGTTTGAAGGCATGGGCCCACCGCCATAGGGATGTCCTGAGGGGTTCCACCGCCACAGGGAGGTTCTAAGGCAACGGGTCACCACGACGGGGACTTTCTCCTGGGTTCCACCACCACGGGGACCTTCTAAGGCGTGGGGCCACCACCACGGGGACATTCCGATGGGTTCCACCGCCACGGGGAGGTTCGAAGGCGTGGGGCCCACCACCATGGCGATGTTCTGATGAGTTCCACTACCACGGGGAGGTTCTAAAGGCGCAGGGGAACCGCGACGGTGACGTTCTGATGTGTTTCACCACCACAGGGACGTTCGAAGGCACGGGGCCACCACCACGGCGACATTCTGATGGGTTCTACCGCCACATGGAGGTTCCAAGGCTTGGGGCCATTAGCACGTGGACATTCTGATGAGTTCCACCACCAGGGGGACGTTCGAAGGCAATGGGCCACCACCATGGGGACATTCTCATGGGTTCCACCACCACGTGGAGAGTCTAAGACATGGGGCCACCGCCACGGGGACATTCTGCTGCGTTCCACCACCACGGGAAGGTTCGAAGGCAGGAGCCCACGACCACGGCGATGCTCTGATGGGTTCCACCACAACGCGGACGTTCGAAGGCAGTGGGCCACCACCATGGGGACGTTCTGTTGGGTTCCGCCTTCGCCGGGACGTTTTAGAGGCACAGGGGAACCGCCATTGTGACGTTCTGATGGGTTCCACCACCACAGGGACTTTCTAAGGCAACGGGTCACAACCACAGGGACATTCTGATGGGTTCCACCACCACAGGGAGGTTCGAAGGCAGGGGCCCACCACCATGGTGATGTTCTGATGGGTTCCACCACCACGCGGAGGTTCTAAAGGCGCAGGGGAACCGCGACGGTGATGTTCTGATGGGTTTCACCACCAAGGGGAGGTTCTAAGGCGGGGGGCCACTGCCACGGGGACGTTCTGATGTGTTTCTCTGCCACGGGGAAGTTCTAAGGGAACGTGCCACCACGACAAAGACGTTTTGCTTGTTTCCAACACAACGGGCATGTTCTAAAGGCATGGGGCCATCGCCACTAGGACATTTTGATGGGTTCCACCGCCACACGGAGGTTCCAAGGCCTGGGGCTAAAATCGTGGAGATGTTCTGCTTTGTTCCACCACCACGGGTAGATTGGAAGGAGTGGGGCTACTAGCACGGGGACATTCTGATGGGTTCCACCACAACGGAGAGGTTATAAGCCACGGGACCACCACCATGGGGACGTTCTGCTTGGTTCCAGAGCCACGGGGAGGTTCGAAGGAATGGGACCACCACCACGGTGACGTTCTGATGCGTTTCACCACTGCGGGGTCATTCTAAGGCAGGGGGCCACCACGACGGGGACGTTCTGATGGGTTCCACCACAACTGGGAGGTCTGCAGGCGTGGGACCACAACCACGGTGACGTTCTGATGGCTTTTGCTTACATGGGGAGCTTCTAAGGCGTGGGGCCACCATCACGGCGAGATTGTAAGGCATGGGACCACCGCCACGGGAACGTTCTGCTAAGTTCCACCACCACGGGGAGCGTTCGAAGGCGTGGGACCACGACCACGGTGACATTCTGATGGGTTCCACCACCACGGGGAGGTGCGAAGGCGTGGGGAAACCGCCACGGGGACGTTCTGCTGGGTTCCACCACCACGGGGATGTTCTAAGGCACGGGGCCACCTCCACGGGGACGTTCTGCTTGTTTCTGCAACCATGGGGAGGTTCGAAGGAATGGGACCACACCCACGGTGATGTTCTGATGGGTTCCACCACCACGGGGAGGTTCTAATGCGTGTGGCCACTGCCACGGGGACGTTCTGATGGCTTCCAGCCCCAAGGGGAAGTTCGAAGGCGTGGGGCCACCAGTGTGGGGACGTTCTGATGGGTTCCACTGCCACAGGGAGGTTCGAAGGCGTGGGACCACTGCCACGGTAACGTTCTGCTGGGTTCCACCACCACGGGGTGGTTCGAAGGCTTGTGATGACCACCACACTGACGTGTTGCTGGGTTCCACTATCACGGAGAGCTTGTAAGGCATGGCGCCACCGCCACGGGGACGTTCTGCTAAGTTCCACCACAACGGGGAGGTTCGAAGGCATGGGACCACTGCCACGGTAACGTTCTAATGGCTTCCACTTACATGGGGAGCTTCTAAGGCCTGGGGCCACCATCACGGAGAGACTCTAAGGCATGGGGCCACTGCCACGGCGATGTTCTGCTAAGATCCACCACCACGGGGAGGTTCGGAGACGTGTGATCACCACCATGGTGACATTCTTATGGGTTTCACCACCACGGGGAGGTTCCAAGGAGTGGAGCCACAACCACGGCGATGTTCTCATGGGTTCCACCACCATGAGGTGGTTGTATGGTACGGAGCAACCTCCACGGGGAGTTTCTGATGGGTTCCACCACCACGGGAAGGTTTGAAGGCATGGGCCCACCGCCACAGGGATGTCCTGATGGGTTCCACCACCACGGGAAGGTTTGAAGGCATGGGCCCACCGCCATAGGGATGTCCTGAGGGGTTCCACCGCCACAGGGAGGTTCTAAGGCAACGGGTCACCACGACGGGGACTTTCTCCTGGGTTCCACCACCACGGGGACCTTCTAAGGCGTGGGGCCACCACCACGGGGACATTCTGATGGGTTCCACCGCCACGGGGAGGTTCGAAGGCGTGGGGCCCACCACCATGGCGATGTTCTGATGAGTTCCACTACCACGGGGAGGTTCTAAAGGCGCAGGGGAACCGCGACGGTGACGTTCTGATGTGTTTCACCACCACAGGGACGTTCGAAGGCACGGGGCCACCACCACGGCGACATTCTGATGGGTTCTACCGCCACATGGAGGTTCCAAGGCTTGGGGCCATTAGCACGTGGACATTCTGATGAGTTCCACCACCAGGGGGACGTTCGAAGGCAATGGGCCACCACCACGGGGACATTCTCATGGGTTCCACCACCACGTGGAGAGTCTAAGACATGGGGCCACCGCCACGGGGACATTCTGCTGCGTTCCACCACCACGGGAAGGTTCGAAGGCAGGAGCCCACGACCACGGCGATGCTCTGATGGGTTCCACCACAACGCGGACGTTCGAAGGCAGTGGGCCACCACCATGGGGACGTTCTGTTGGGTTCCGCCTTCGCCGGGACGTTTTAGAGGCACAGGGGAACCGCCATTGTGACGTTCTGATGGGTTCCACCACCACAGGGACTTTCTAAGGCAACGGGTCACAACCACAGGGACATTCTGATGGGTTCCACCACCACAGGGAGGTTCGAAGGCAGGGGCCCACCACCATGGTGATGTTCTGATGGGTTCCACCACCACGCGGAGGTTCTAAAGGCGCAGGGGAACCGCGACGGTGATGTTCTGATGGGTTTCACCACCAAGGGGAGGTTCTAAGGCGGGGGGCCACTGCCACGGGGACGTTCTGATGTGTTTCTCTGCCACGGGGAAGTTCTAAGGGAACGTGCCACCACGACAAAGACGTTTTGCTTGTTTCCAACACAACGGGCATGTTCTAAAGGCATGGGGCCATCGCCACTAGGACATTTTGATGGGTTCCACCGCCACACGGAGGTTCCAAGGCCTGGGGCTAAAATCGTGGAGATGTTCTGCTTTGTTCCACCACCACGGGTAGATTGGAAGGAGTGGGGCTACTAGCACGGGGACATTCTGATGGGTTCCACCACAACGGAGAGGTTATAAGCCACGGGACCACCACCATGGGGACGTTCTGCTTGGTTCCACAGCCACGGGGAGGTTCGAAGGAATGGGACCACCACCACGGTGACGTTCTGATGCGTTTCACCACTGCGGGGTCATTCTAAGGCAGGGGGCCACCACGACGGGGACGTTCTGATGGGTTCCACCACAACTGGGAGGTCTGCAGGCGTGGGACCACAACCACGGTGACGTTCTGATGGCTTTTGCTTACATGGGGAGCTTCTAAGGCGTGGGGCCACCATCACGGCGAGATTGTAAGGCATGGGACCACCGCCACGGGAACGTTCTGCTAAGTTCCACCACCACGGGGAGCGTTCGAAGGCGTGGGACCACGACCACGGTGACATTCTGATGGGTTCCACCACCACGGGGAGGTGCGAAGGCGTGGGGAAACCGCCACGGGGACGTTCTGCTGGGTTCCACCACCACGGGGATGTTCTAAGGCACGGGGCCACCTCCACGGGGACGTTCTGCTTGTTTCTGCAACCATGGGGAGGTTCGAAGGAATGGGACCACACCCACGGTGATGTTCTGATGGGTTCCAGCCCCACGGGGAGGTTCTAATGCGTGTGGCCACTGCCACGGGGACGTTCTGATGGCTTCCAGCCCCAAGGGGAAGTTCGAAGGCGTGGGGCCACCAGTGTGGGGACGTTCTGATGGGTTCCACTGCCACAGGGAGGTTCGAAGGCGTGGGACCACTGCCACGGTAACGTTCTGCTGGGTTCCACCACCACGGGGTGGTTCGAAGGCTTGTGATGACCACCACACTGACGTGTTGCTGGGTTCCACTATCACGGAGAGCTTGTAAGGCATGGCGCCACCGCCACGGGGACGTTCTGCTAAGTTCCACCACAACGGGGAGGTTCGAAGGCATGGGACCACTGCCACGGTAACGTTCTAATGGCTTCCACTTACATGGGGAGCTTCTAAGGCCTGGGGCCACCATCACGGAGAGACTCTAAGGCATGGGGCCACTGCCACGGCGATGTTCTGCTAAGATCCACCACCACGGGGAGGTTCGGAGACGTGTGATCACCACCATGGTGACATTCTTATGGGTTTCACCACCACGGGGAGGTTCCAAGGAGTGGAGCCACAACCACGGCGATGTTCTCATGGGTTCCACCACCATGAGGTGGTTGTATGGTACGGAGCAACCTCCACGGGGAGTTTCTGATGGGTTCCACCACCACGGGAAGGTTTGAAGGCATGGGCCCACCGCCATAGGGATGTCCTGAGGGGTTCCACCGCCACAGGGAGGTTCTAAGGCAACGGGTCACCACGACGGGGACTTTCTCCTGGGTTCCACCACCACGGGGACCTTCTAAGGCGTGGGGCCACCACCACGGGGACATTCTGATGGGTTCCACCGCCACGGGGAGGTTCGAAGGCGTGGGGCCCACCACCATGGCGATGTTCTGATGAGTTCCACTACCACGGGGAGGTTCTAAAGGCGCAGGGGAACCGCGACGGTGACGTTCTGATGTGTTTCACCACCACAGGGACGTTCGAAGGCACGGGGCCACCACCACGGCGACATTCTGATGGGTTCTACCGCCACATGGAGGTTCCAAGGCTTGGGGCCATTAGCACGTGGACATTCTGATGAGTTCCACCACCAGGGGGACGTTCGAAGGCAATGGGCCACCACCACGGGGACATTCTCATGGGTTCCACCACCACGTGGAGAGTCTAAGACATGGGGCCACCGCCACGGGGACATTCTGCTGCGTTCCACCACCACGGGAAGGTTCGAAGGCAGGAGCCCACGACCACGGCGATGCTCTGATGGGTTCCACCACAACGCGGACGTTCGAAGGCAGTGGGCCACCACCATGGGGACGTTCTGTTGGGTTCCGCCTTCGCCGGGACGTTTTAAGGCACAGGGGAACCGCCATTGTGACGTTCTGATGGGTTCCACCACCACAGGGACTTTCTAAGGCAACGGGTCACAACCACAGGGACATTCTGATGGGTTCCACCACCACAGGGAGGTTCGAAGGCAGGGGCCCACCACCATGGTGATGTTCTGATGGGTTCCACCACCACGCGGAGGTTCTAAAGGCGCAGGGGAACCGCGACGGTGATGTTCTGATGGGTTTCACCACCAAGGGGAGGTTCTAAGGCGGGGGGCCACTGCCACGGGGACGTTCTGATGTGTTTCTCTGCCACGGGGAAGTTCTAAGGGAACGTGCCACCACGACAAAGACGTTTTGCTTGTTTCCAACACAACGGGCATGTTCTAAAGGCATGGGGCCATCGCCACTAGGACATTTTGATGGGTTCCACCGCCACACGGAGGTTCCAAGGCCTGGGGCTAAAATCGTGGAGATGTTCTGCTTTGTTCCACCACCACGGGTAGATTGGAAGGAGTGGGGCTACTAGCACGGGGACATTCTGATGGGTTCCACCACAACGGAGAGGTTATAAGCCACGGGACCACCACCATGGGGACGTTCTGCTTGGTTCCAGAGCCACGGGGAGGTTCGAAGGAATGGGACCACCACCACGGTGACGTTCTGATGCGTTTCACCACTGCGGGGTCATTCTAAGGCAGGGGGCCACCACGACGGGGACGTTCTGATGGGTTCCACCACAACTGGGAGGTCTGCAGGCGTGGGACCACAACCACGGTGACGTTCTGATGGCTTTTGCTTACATGGGGAGCTTCTAAGGCGTGGGGCCACCATCACGGCGAGATTGTAAGGCATGGGACCACCGCCACGGGAACGTTCTGCTAAGTTCCACCACCACGGGGAGCGTTCGAAGGCGTGGGAGCACGACCACGGTGACATTCTGATGGGTTCCACCACCACGGGGAGGTGCGAAGGCGTGGGGAAACCGCCACGGTGACGTTCTGCTGGGTTCCACCACCACGGGGATGTTCTAAGGCACGGGGCCACCTCCACGGGGACGTTCTGCTTGTTTCTGCAACCATGGGGAGGTTCGAAGGAATGGGACCACACCCACGGTGACGTTCTGATGGGTTCCACCACCACGGGGAGGTTCTAATGCGTGTGGCCACTGCCACGGGGACGTTCTGATGGCTTCCAGCCCCAAGGGGAAGTTCGAAGGCGTGGGGCCACCAGTGTGGGGACGTTCTGATGGGTTCCACTGCCACAGGGAGGTTCGAAGGCGTGGGACCACTGCCACGGTAACGTTCTGCTGGGTTCCACCACCACGGGGTGGTTCGAAGGCTTGTGATGACCACCACACTGACGTGTTGCTGGGTTCCACTATCACGGAGAGCTTGTAAGGCATGGCGCCACCGCCACGGGGACGTTCTGCTAAGTTCCACCACAACGGGGAGGTTCGAAGGCATGGGACCACTACCACGGTAACGTTCTAATGGCTTCCACTTACATGGGGAGCTTCTAAGGCGTGGGGCCACCATCACGGAGAGACTCTAAGGCATGGGGCCACTGCCACGGCGATGTTCTGCTAAGATCCACCACCACGGGGAGGTTCGGAGACGTGTGATCACCACCATGGTGACATTCTTACGGGTTTCACCACCACGGGGAGGTTCCAAGGAGTGGAGCCACAACCACGGCGATGTTCTCATGGGTTCCACCACCATGAGGTGGTTGTATGGTACGGAGCAACCTCCACGGGGAGTTTCTGATGGGTTCCACCACCACGGGAAGGTTTGAAGGCATGGGCCCACCGCCACAGGGATGTCCTGATGGGTTCCACCACCACGGGAAGGTTTGAAGGCATGGGCCCACCGCCATAGGGATGTCCTGAGGGGTTCCACCGCCACAGGGAGGTTCTAAGGCAACGGGTCACCACGACGGGGACTTTCTCCTGGGTTCCACCACCACGGGGACCTTCTAAGGCGTGGGGCCACCACCACGGGGACATTCTGATGGGTTCCACCGCCACGGGGAGGTTCGAAGGCGTGGGGCCCACCACCATGGCGATGTTCTGATGAGTTCCACTACCACGGGGAGGTTCTAAAGGCGCAGGGGAACCGCGACGGTGACGTTCTGATGTGTTTCACCACCACAGGGACGTTCGAAGGCACGGGGCCACCACCACGGCGACATTCTGATGGGTTCTACCGCCACATGGAGGTTCCAAGGCTTGGGGCCATTAGCACGTGGACATTCTGATGAGTTCCACCACCAGGGGGACGTTCAAAGGCAATGGGCCACCACCACGGGGACATTCTCATGGGTTCCACCACCACGTGGAGAGTCTAAGACATGGGGCCACCGCCACGGGGACATTCTGCTGCGTTCCACCACCACGGGAAGGTTCGAAGGCAGGAGCCCACGACCACGGCGATGCTCTGATGGGTTCCACCACAACGCGGACGTTCGAAGGCAGTGGGCCACCACCATGGGGACGTTCTGTTGGGTTCCGCCTTCGCCGGGACGTTTTAAGGCACAGGGGAACCGCCATTGTGACGTTCTGATGGGTTCCACCACCACAGGGACTTTCTAAGGCAACGGGTCACAACCACAGGGACATTCTGATGGGTTCCACCACCACAGGGAGGTTCGAAGGCAGGGGCCCACCACCATGGTGATGTTCTGATGGGTTCCACCACCACGCGGAGGTTCTAAAGGCGCAGGGGAACCGCGACGGTGATGTTCTGATGGGTTTCACCACCAAGGGGAGGTTCTAAGGCGGGGGGCCACTGCCACGGGGACGTTCTGATGTGTTTCTCTGCCACGGGGAAGTTCTAAGGGAACGTGCCACCACGACAAAGACGTTTTGCTTGTTTCCAACACAACGGGCATGTTCTAAAGGCATGGGGCCATCGCCACTAGGACATTTTGATGGGTTCCACCGCCACACGGAGGTTCCAAGGCCTGGGGCTAAAATCGTGGAGATGTTCTGCTTTGTTCCACCACCACGGGTAGATTGGAAGGAGTGGGGCTACTAGCACGGGGACATTCTGATGGGTTCCACCACAACGGAGAGGTTATAAGCCACGGGACCACCACCATGGGGACGTTCTGCTTGGTTCCACAGCCACGGGGAGGTTCGAAGGAATGGGACCACACCCACGGTGACGTTCTGATGCGTTTCACCACCGCAGGGTCATTCTAAGGCAGGGGGCCACCACGACGGGGACGTTCTGATGGGTTCCACCACAACTGGGAGGTCTGCAGGCGTGGGACCACAACCACGGTGACGTTCTGATGGCTTTTGCTTACATGGGGAGCTTCTAAGGCGTGGGGCCACCATCACGGCGAGATTGTAAGGCATGGGACCACCGCCACGGGAACGTTCTGCTAAGTTCCACCACCACGGGGAGCGTTCGAAGGCATGGGACCACGACCACGGTGACATTCTGATGGGTTCCACCACCACGGGGAGGTGCGAAGGCGTGGGGAAACCGCCACGGTGACGTTCTGCTGGGTTCCACCACCACGGGGATGTTCTAAGGCACGGGGCCACCTCCACGGGGACGTTCTGCTTGTTTCTGCAACCATGGGGAGGTTCGAAGGAATGGGACCACACCCACGGTGACGTTCTGATGGGTTCCACCACCACGGGGAGGTTCAAATGCGTGTGGCCACTGCCACGGGGACGTTCTGATGGCTTCCAGCCCCAAGGGGAAGTTCGAAGGCGTGGGGCCACCAGTGTGGGGACATTCTGATGGGTTCCACTGCCACAGGGAGGTTCGAAGGCGTGGGACCACTGCCACGGTAACGTTCTGCTGGGTTCCACCACCACGGGGTGGTTCGAAGGCTTGTGATGACCACCACACTGACGTGTTGCTGGGTTCCACTATCACGGAGAGCTTGTAAGGCATGGCGCCACCGCCACGGGGACGTTCTGCTAAGTTCCACCACAACGGGGAGGTTCGAAGGCATGGGACCACTACCACGGTAACGTTCTAATGGCTTCCACTTACATGGGGAGCTTCTAAGGCGTGGGGCCACCATCACGGAGAGACTCTAAGGCATGGGGCCACTGCCACGGCGATGTTCTGCTAAGATCCACCACCACGGGGAGGTTCGGAGACGTGTGATCACCACCATGGTGACATTCTTACGGGTTTCACCACCACGGGGAGGTTCCAAGGAGTGGAGCCACAACCACGGCGATGTTCTCATGGGTTCCACCACCATGAGGTGGTTGTATGGTACGGAGCAACCTCCACGGGGAGTTTCTGATGGGTTCCACCACCACGGGAAGGTTTGAAGGCATGGGCCCACCGCCACAGGGATGTCCTGATGTGTTCCTCCACCACCACGGGAAGGTTTGAAGGCATGGGCCCACCGCCATAGGGATGTCCTGAGGGGTTCCACCGCCACAGGGAGGTTCTAAGGCAACGGGTCACCACGACGGGGACTTTCTCCTGGGTTCCACCACCACGGGGACCTTCTAAGGCGTGGGGCCACCACCACGGGGACATTCTGATGGGTTCCACCGCCACGGGGAGGTTCGAAGGCGTGGGGCCCACCACCATGGCGATGTTCTGATGAGTTCCACTACCACGGGGAGGTTCTAAAGGCGCAGGGGAACCGCGACGGTGACGTTCTGATGTGTTTCACCACCACAGGGACGTTCGAAGGCACGGGGCCACCACCACGGCGACATTCTGATGGGTTCTACCGCCACATGGAGGTTCCAAGGCTTGGGGCCATTAGCACGTGGACATTCTGATGAGTTCCACCACCAGGGGGACGTTCGAAGGCAATGGGCCACCACCACGGGGACATTCTCATGGGTTCCACCACCACGTGGAGAGTCTAAGACATGGGGCCACCGCCACGGGGACATTCTGCTGCGTTCCACCACCACGGGAAGGTTCGAAGGCAGGAGCCCACGACCACGGCGATGCTCTGATGGGTTCCACCACAACGCGGACGTTCGAAGGCAGTGGGCCACCACCATGGGGACGTTCTGTTGGGTTCCGCCTTCGCCGGGACGTTTTAAGGCACAGGGGAACCGCCATTGTGACGTTCTGATGGGTTCCACCACCACAGGGACTTTCTAAGGCAACGGGTCACAACCACAGGGACATTCTGATGGGTTCCACCACCACAGGGAGGTTCGAAGGCAGGGGCCCACCACCATGGTGATGTTCTGATGGGTTCCACCACCACGCGGAGGTTCTAAAGGCGCAGGGGAACCGCGACGGTGATGTTCTGATGGGTTTCACCACCAAGGGGAGGTTCTAAGGCGGGGGGCCACTGCCACGGGGACGTTCTGATGTGTTTCTCTGCCACGGGGAAGTTCTAAGGGAACGTGCCACCACGACAAAGACGTTTTGCTTGTTTCCAACACAACGGGCATGTTCTAAAGGCATGGGGCCATCGCCACTAGGACATTTTGATGGGTTCCACCGCCACACGGAGGTTCCAAGGCCTGGGGCTAAAATCGTGGAGATGTTCTGCTTTGTTCCACCACCACGGGTAGATTGGAAGGAGTGGGGCTACTAGCACAGGGACATTCTGATGGGTTCCACCACAACGGAGAGGTTATAAGCCACGGGACCACCACCATGGGGACGTTCTGCTTGGTTCCAGAGCCACGGGGAGGTTCGAAGGAATGGGACCACACCCACGGTGACGTTCTGATGCGTTTCACCACCGCAGGGTCATTCTAAGGCAGGGGGCCACCACGACGGGGACGTTCTGATGGGTTCCACCACAACTGGGAGGTCTGCAGGCGTGGGACCACAACCACGGTGACGTTCTGATGGCTTTTGCTTACATGGGGAGCTTCTAAGGCGTGGGGCCACCATCACGGCGAGATTGTAAGGCATGGGACCACCGCCACGGGAACGTTCTGCTAAGTTCCACCACCACGGGGAGCGTTCGAAGGCGTGGGAGCACGACCACGGTGACATTCTGATGGGTTCCACCACCACGGGGAGGTGCGAAGGCGTGGGGAAACCGCCACGGGGACGTTCTGCTGGGTTCCACCACCACGGGGATGTTCTAAGGCACGGGGCCACCTCCACGGGGACGTTCTGCTTGTTTCTGCAACCATGGGGAGGTTCGAAGGAATGGGACCACACCCACGGTGACGTTCTGATGGGTTCCACCACCACGGGGAGGTTCTAATGCGTGTGGCCACTGCCACGGGGACGTTCTGATGGCTTCCAGCCCCAAGGGGAAGTTCGAAGGCGTGGGGCCACCAGTGTGGGGACATTCTGATGGGTTCCACTGCCACAGGGAGGTTCGAAGGCGTGGGACCACTGCCACGGTAACGTTCTGCTGGGTTCCACCACCACGGGGTGGTTCGAAGGCTTGTGATGACCACCACACTGACGTGTTGCTGGGTTCCACTATCACGGAGAGCTTGTAAGGCATGGCGCCACCGCCACGGGGACGTTCTGCTAAGTTCCACCACAACGGGGAGGTTCGAAGGCATGGGACCACTACCACGGTAACGTTCTAATGGCTTCCACTTACATGGGGAGCTTCTAAGGCGTGGGGCCACCATCACGGAGAGACTCTAAGGCATGGGGCCACTGCCACGGCGATGTTCTGCTAAGATCCACCACCACGGGGAGGTTCGGAGACGTGTGATCACCACCATGGTGACATTCTTATGGGTTTCACCACCACGGGGAGGTTCCAAGGAGTGGAGCCACAACCACGGCGATGTTCTCATGGGTTCCACCACCATGAGGTGGTTGTATGGTACGGAGCAACCTCCACGGGGAGTTTCTGATGGGTTCCACCACCACGGGAAGGTTTGAAGGCATGGGCCCACCGCCACAGGGATGTCCTGATGGGTTCCTCCACCACCACGGGAAGGTTTGAAGGCATGGGCCCACCGCCATAGGGATGTCCTGAGGGGTTCCACCGCCACAGGGAGGTTCTAAGGCAACGGGTCACCACGACGGGGACTTTCTCCTGGGTTCCACCACCACGGGGACCTTCTAAGGCGTGGGGCCACCACCACGGGGACATTCTGATGGGTTCCACCGCCACGGGGAGGTTCGAAGGCGTGGGGCCCACCACCATGGCGATGTTCTGATGAGTTCCACTACCACGGGGAGGTTCTAAAGGCGCAGGGGAACCGCGACGGTGACGTTCTGATGTGTTTCACCACCACAGGGACGTTCGAAGGCACGGGGCCACCACCACGGCGACATTCTGATGGGTTCTACCGCCACATGGAGGTTCCAAGGCTTGGGGCCATTAGCACGTGGACATTCTGATGAGTTCCACCACCAGGGGGACGTTCGAAGGCAATGGGCCACCACCACGGGGACATTCTCATGGGTTCCACCACCACGTGGAGAGTCTAAGACATGGGGCCACCGCCACGGGGACATTCTGCTGCGTTCCACCACCACGGGAAGGTTCGAAGGCAGGAGCCCACGACCACGGCGATGCTCTGATGGGTTCCACCACAACGCGGACGTTCGAAGGCAGTGGGCCACCACCATGGGGACGTTCTGTTGGGTTCCGCCTTCGCCGGGACGTTTTAAGGCACAGGGGAACCGCCATTGTGACGTTCTGATGGGTTCCACCACCACAGGGACTTTCTAAGGCAACGGGTCACAACCACAGGGACATTCTGATGGGTTCCACCACCACAGGGAGGTTCGAAGGCAGGGGCCCACCACCATGGTGATGTTCTGATGGGTTCCACCACCACGCGGAGGTTCTAAAGGCGCAGGGGAACCGCGACGGTGATGTTCTGATGGGTTTCACCACCAAGGGGAGGTTCTAAGGCGGGGGGCCACTGCCACGGGGACGTTCTGATGTGTTTCTCTGCCACGGGGAAGTTCTAAGGGAACGTGCCACCACGACAAAGACGTTTTGCTTGTTTCCAACACAACGGGCATGTTCTAAAGGCATGGGGCCATCGCCACTAGGACATTTTGATGGGTTCCACCGCCACACGGAGGTTCCAAGGCCTGGGGCTAAAATCGTGGAGATGTTCTGCTTTGTTCCACCACCACGGGTAGATTGGAAGGAGTGGGGCTACTAGCACGGGGACATTCTGATGGGTTCCACCACAACGGAGAGGTTATAAGCCACGGGACCACCACCATGGGGACGTTCTGCTTGGTTCCACAGCCACGGGGAGGTTCGAAGGAATGGGACCACACCCACGGTGACGTTCTGATGGGTTCCAGCCCCACGGGGAGGTTCTAAGACGTGGGGCCACCAGTGTGGGGACGTTCTGATTGGTTCCACCACCACGGGGAGTTTCGAAGGGGTGTAGTCACCACCACGGTGACGTTCTGATGGGTTCCACCATTACAGGGAGGTTCTAAGGCAGTGGGCCATCACCACGGTGACGTTCTGACGTGTTCCACTGCCACGGGGAGGTTCGAACTTGCAGGGGAACCACCACGGGGACGTTCTGATGGGTTCCACATCCACGGGGACGTTCTAAGGCATGGGGCCACCTCCACGGGGAAGTTCTGCTTGTTTCTACAGCCATGGGGAGGTTTGAAGGAATGGGACCACACCCACGGTGACGTTCTGATGGGTTCCACCACCACGGGGAGGTTCTAATGCGTGTGGCCACTGCCACAGGGACGTTCTGATGGCTTCCAGCCCCAAGGGGAAGTTCGAAGGCGTGGGGCCACCAGTGTGGGGACGTTCTGATGGGTTCCACTGCCACAGGGAGGTTCGAAGGCGTGGGACCACTGCCACGGTAACGTTCTGCTGGGTTCCACCACCACGGGGTGGTTCGAAGGCTTGTGATGACCACCACACTGACGTGTTGCTGGGTTCCACTATCACGGAGAGCTTGTAAGGCATGGCGCCACCGCCACGGGGACGTTCTGCTAAGTTCCACCACAACGGGGAGGTTCGAAGGCATGGGACCACTACCACGGTAACGTTCTAATGGCTTCCACTTACATGGGGAGCTTCTAAGGCGTGGGGCCACCATCACGGAGAGACTCTAAGGCATGGGGCCACTGCCACGGCGATGTTCTGCTAAGATCCACCACCACGGGGAGGTTTGGAGACGTGTGATCACCACCATGGTGACATTCTTATGGGTTTCACCACCACGGGGAGGTTCCAAGGAGTGGAGCCACAACCACGGCGATGTTCTCATGGGTTCCACCACCATGAGGTGGTTGTATGGTACGGAGCAACCTCCACGGGGAGTTTCTGATGGGTTCCACCACCACGGGAAGGTTTGAAGGCATGGGCCCACCGCCACAGGGATGTCCTGATGTGTTCCTCCACCACCACGGGAAGGTTTGAAGGCATGGGCCCACCGCCATAGGGATGTCCTGAGGGGTTCCACCGCCACAGGGAGGTTCTAAGGCAACGGGTCACCACGACGGGGACTTTCTCCTGGGTTCCACCACCACGGGGACCTTCTAAGGCGTGGGGCCACCACCACGGGGACATTCTGATGGGTTCCACCGCCACGGGGAGGTTCGAAGGCGTGGGGCCCACCACCATGGCGATGTTCTGATGAGTTCCACTACCACGGGGAGGTTCTAAAGGCGCAGGGGAACCGCGACGGTGACGTTCTGATGTGTTTCACCACCACAGGGACGTTCGAAGGCACGGGGCCACCACCACGGCGACATTCTGATGGGTTCTACCGCCACATGGAGGTTCCAAGGCTTGGGGCCATTAGCACGTGGACATTCTGATGAGTTCCACCACCAGGGGGACGTTCGAAGGCAATGGGCCACCACCACGGGGACATTCTCATGGGTTCCACCACCACGTGGAGAGTCTAAGACATGGGGCCACCGCCACGGGGACATTCTGCTGCGTTCCACCACCACGGGAAGGTTCGAAGGCAGGAGCCCACGACCACGGCGATGCTCTGATGGGTTCCACCACAACGCGGACGTTCGAAGGCAGTGGGCCACCACCATGGGGACGTTCTGTTGGGTTCCGCCTTCGCCGGGACGTTTTAAGGCACAGGGGAACCGCCATTGTGACGTTCTGATGGGTTCCACCACCACAGGGACTTTCTAAGGCAACGGGTCACAACCACAGGGACATTCTGATGGGTTCCACCACCACAGGGAGGTTCGAAGGCAGGGGCCCACCACCATGGTGATGTTCTGATGGGTTCCACCACCACGCGGAGGTTCTAAAGGCGCAGGGGAACCGCGACGGTGATGTTCTGATGGGTTTCACCACCAAGGGGAGGTTCTAAGGCGGGGGGCCACTGCCACGGGGACGTTCTGATGTGTTTCTCTGCCACGGGGAAGTTCTAAGGGAACGTGCCACCACGACAAAGACGTTTTGCTTGTTTCCAACACAACGGGCATGTTCTAAAGGCATGGGGCCATCGCCACTAGGACATTTTGATGGGTTCCACCGCCACACGGAGGTTCCAAGGCCTGGGGCTAAAATCGTGGAGATGTTCTGCTTTGTTCCACCACCACGGGTAGATTGGAAGGAGTGGGGCTACTAGCACAGGGACATTCTGATGGGTTCCACCACAACGGAGAGGTTATAAGCCACGGGACCACCACCATGGGGACGTTCTGCTTGGTTCCAGAGCCACGGGGAGGTTCGAAGGAATGGGACCACACCCACGGTGACGTTCTGATGCGTTTCACCACCGCAGGGTCATTCTAAGGCAGGGGGCCACCACGACGGGGACGTTCTGATGGGTTCCACCACAACTGGGAGGTCTGCAGGCGTGGGACCACAACCACGGTGACGTTCTGATGGCTTTTGCTTACATGGGGAGCTTCTAAGGCGTGGGGCCACCATCACGGCGAGATTGTAAGGCATGGGACCACCGCCACGGGAACGTTCTGCTAAGTTCCACCACCACGGGGAGCGTTCGAAGGCGTGGGACCACGACCACGGTGACATTCTGATGGGTTCCACCACCACGGGGAGGTGCGAAGGCGTGGGGAAACCGCCACGGGGACGTTCTGCTGGGTTCCACCACCACGGGGATGTTCTAAGGCACGGGGCCACCTCCACGGGGACGTTCTGCTTGTTTCTGCAACCATGGGGAGGTTCGAAGGAATGGGACCACACCCACGGTGACGTTCTGATGGGTTCCACCACCACGGGGAGGTTCTAATGCGTGTGGCCACTGCCACGGGGACGTTCTGATGGCTTCCAGCCCCAAGGGGAAGTTCGAAGGCGTGGGGCCACCAGTGTGGGGACATTCTGATGGGTTCCACTGCCACAGGGAGGTTCGAAGGCGTGGGACCACTGCCACGGTAACGTTCTGCTGGGTTCCTCCACCACGGGGTGGTTCGAAGGCTTGTGATGACCACCACACTGACGTGTTGCTGGGTTCCACTATCACGGAGAGCTTGTAAGGCATGGCGCCACCGCCACGGGGACGTTCTGCTAAGTTCCACCACAACGGGGAGGTTCGAAGGCATGGGACCACTACCACGGTAACGTTCTAATGGCTTCCACTTACATGGGGAGCTTCTAAGGCGTGGGGCCACCATCACGGAGAGACTCTAAGGCATGGGGCCACTGCCACGGCGATGTTCTGCTAAGATCCACCACCACGGGGAGGTTCGGAGACGTGTGATCACCACCATGGTGACATTCTTATGGGTTTCACCACCACGGGGAGGTTCCAAGGAGTGGAGCCACAACCACGGCGATGTTCTCATGGGTTCCACCACCATGAGGTGGTTGTATGGTACGGAGCAACCTCCACGGGGAGTTTCTGATGGGTTCCACCACCACGGGAAGGTTTGAAGGCATGGGCCCACCGCCACAGGGATGTCCTGATGGGTTCCTCCACCACCACGGGAAGGTTTGAAGGCATGGGCCCACCGCCATAGGGATGTCCTGAGGGGTTCCACCGCCACAGGGAGGTTCTAAGGCAACGGGTCACCACGACGGGGACTTTCTCCTGGGTTCCACCACCACGGGGACCTTCTAAGGCGTGGGGCCACCACCACGGGGACATTCTGATGGGTTCCACCGCCACGGGGAGGTTCGAAGGCGTGGGGCCCACCACCATGGCGATGTTCTGATGAGTTCCACTACCACGGGGAGGTTCTAAAGGCGCAGGGGAACCGCGACGGTGACGTTCTGATGTGTTTCACCACCACAGGGACGTTCGAAGGCACGGGGCCACCACCACGGCGACATTCTGATGGGTTCTACCGCCACATGGAGGTTCCAAGGCTTGGGGCCATTAGCACGTGGACATTCTGATGAGTTCCACCACCAGGGGGACGTTCGAAGGCAATGGGCCACCACCACGGGGACATTCTCATGGGTTCCACCACCACGTGGAGAGTCTAAGACATGGGGCCACCGCCACGGGGACATTCTGCTGCGTTCCACCACCACGGGAAGGTTCGAAGGCAGGAGCCCACGACCACGGCGATGCTCTGATGGGTTCCACCACAACGCGGACGTTCGAAGGCAGTGGGCCACCACCATGGGGACGTTCTGTTGGGTTCCGCCTTCGCCGGGACGTTTTAAGGCACAGGGGAACCGCCATTGTGACGTTCTGATGGGTTCCACCACCACAGGGACTTTCTAAGGCAACGGGTCACAACCACAGGGACATTCTGATGGGTTCCACCACCACAGGGAGGTTCGAAGGCAGGGGCCCACCACCATGGTGATGTTCTGATGGGTTCCACCACCACGCGGAGGTTCTAAAGGCGCAGGGGAACCGCGACGGTGATGTTCTGATGGGTTTCACCACCAAGGGGAGGTTCTAAGGCGGGGGGCCACTGCCACGGGGACGTTCTGATGTGTTTCTCTGCCACGGGGAAGTTCTAAGGGAACGTGCCACCACGACAAAGACGTTTTGCTTGTTTCCAACACAACGGGCATGTTCTAAAGGCATGGGGCCATCGCCACTAGGACATTTTGATGGGTTCCACCGCCACACGGAGGTTCCAAGGCCTGGGGCTAAAATCGTGGAGATGTTCTGCTTTGTTCCACCACCACGGGTAGATTGGAAGGAGTGGGGCTACTAGCACGGGGACATTCTGATGGGTTCCACCACAACGGAGAGGTTATAAGCCACGGGACCACCACCATGGGGACGTTCTGCTTGGTTCCACAGCCACGGGGAGGTTCGAAGGAATGGGACCACACCCACGGTGACGTTCTGATGCGTTTCACCACCGCAGGGTCATTCTAAGGCAGGGGGCCACCACGACGGGGACGTTCTGATGGGTTCCACCACAACTGGGAGGTCTGCAGGCGTGGGACCACAACCACGGTGACGTTCTGATGGCTTTTGCTTACATGGGGAGCTTCTAAGGCGTGGGGCCACCATCACGGCGAGATTGTAAGGCATGGGACCACCGCCACGGGAACGTTCTGCTAAGTTCCACCACCACGGGGAGCGTTCGAAGGCGTGGGACCACGACCACGGTGACATTCTGATGGGTTCCACCACCACGGGGAGGTGCGAAGGCGTGGGGAAACCGCCACGGGGACGTTCTGCTGGGTTCCACCACCACGGGGATGTTCTAAGGCACGGGGCCACCTCCACGGGGACGTTCTGCTTGTTTCTGCAACCATGGGGAGGTTCGAAGGAATGGGACCACACCCACGGTGACGTTCTGATGGGTTCCACCACCACGGGGAGGTTCTAATGCGTGTGGCCACTGCCACGGGGACGTTCTGATGGCTTCCAGCCCCAAGGGGAAGTTCGAAGGCGTGGGGCCACCAGTGTGGGGACATTCTGATGGGTTCCACTGCCACAGGGAGGTTCGAAGGCGTGGGACCACTGCCACGGTAACGTTCTGCTGGGTTCCTCCACCACGGGGTGGTTCGAAGGCTTGTGATGACCACCACACTGACGTGTTGCTGGGTTCCACTATCACGGAGAGCTTGTAAGGCATGGCGCCACCGCCACGGGGACGTTCTGCTAAGTTCCACCACAACGGGGAGGTTCGAAGGCATGGGACCACTACCACGGTAACGTTCTAATGGCTTCCACTTACATGGGGAGCTTCTAAGGCGTGGGGCCACCATCACGGAGAGACTCTAAGGCATGGGGCCACTGCCACGGCGATGTTCTGCTAAGATCCACCACCACGGGGAGGTTCGGAGACGTGTGATCACCACCATGGTGACATTCTTATGGGTTTCACCACCACGGGGAGGTTCCAAGGAGTGGAGCCACAACCACGGCGATGTTCTCATGGGTTCCACCACCATGAGGTGGTTGTATGGTACGGAGCAACCTCCACGGGGAGTTTCTGATGGGTTCCACCACCACGGGAAGGTTTGAAGGCATGGGCCCACCGCCACAGGGATGTCCTGATGGGTTCCTCCACCACCACGGGAAGGTTTGAAGGCATGGGCCCACCGCCATAGGGATGTCCTGAGGGGTTCCACCGCCACAGGGAGGTTCTAAGGCAACGGGTCACCACGACGGGGACTTTCTCCTGGGTTCCACCACCACGGGGACCTTCTAAGGCGTGGGGCCACCACCACGGGGACATTCTGATGGGTTCCACCGCCACGGGGAGGTTCGAAGGCGTGGGGCCCACCACCATGGCGATGTTCTGATGAGTTCCACTACCACGGGGAGGTTCTAAAGGCGCAGGGGAACCGCGACGGTGACGTTCTGATGTGTTTCACCACCACAGGGACGTTCGAAGGCACGGGGCCACCACCACGGCGACATTCTGATGGGTTCTACCGCCACATGGAGGTTCCAAGGCTTGGGGCCATTAGCACGTGGACATTCTGATGAGTTCCACCACCAGGGGGACGTTCGAAGGCAATGGGCCACCACCACGGGGACATTCTCATGGGTTCCACCACCACGTGGAGAGTCTAAGACATGGGGCCACCGCCACGGGGACATTCTGCTGCGTTCCACCACCACGGGAAGGTTCGAAGGCAGGAGCCCACGACCACGGCGATGCTCTGATGGGTTCCACCACAACGCGGACGTTCGAAGGCAGTGGGCCACCACCATGGGGACGTTCTGTTGGGTTCCGCCTTCGCCGGGACGTTTTAAGGCACAGGGGAACCGCCATTGTGACGTTCTGATGGGTTCCACCACCACAGGGACTTTCTAAGGCAACGGGTCACAACCACAGGGACATTCTGATGGGTTCCACCACCACAGGGAGGTTCGAAGGCAGGGGCCCACCACCATGGTGATGTTCTGATGGGTTCCACCACCACGCGGAGGTTCTAAAGGCGCAGGGGAACCGCGACGGTGATGTTCTGATGGGTTTCACCACCAAGGGGAGGTTCTAAGGCGGGGGGCCACTGCCACGGGGACGTTCTGATGTGTTTCTCTGCCACGGGGAAGTTCTAAGGGAACGTGCCACCACGACAAAGACGTTTTGCTTGTTTCCAACACAACGGGCATGTTCTAAAGGCATGGGGCCATCGCCACTAGGACATTTTGATGGGTTCCACCGCCACACGGAGGTTCCAAGGCCTGGGGCTAAAATCGTGGAGATGTTCTGCTTTGTTCCACCACCACGGGTAGATTGGAAGGAGTGGGGCTACTAGCACGGGGACATTCTGATGGGTTCCACCACAACGGAGAGGTTATAAGCCACGGGACCACCACCATGGGGACGTTCTGCTTGGTTCCACAGCCACGGGGAGGTTCGAAGGAATGGGACCACACCCACGGTGACGTTCTGATGCGTTTCACCACCGCAGGGTCATTCTAAGGCAGGGGGCCACCACGACGGGGACGTTCTGATGGGTTCCACCACAACTGGGAGGTCTGCAGGCGTGGGACCACAACCACGGTGACGTTCTGATGGCTTTTGCTTACATGGGGAGCTTCTAAGGCGTGGGGCCACCATCACGGCGAGATTGTAAGGCATGGGACCACCGCCACGGGAACGTTCTGCTAAGTTCCACCACCACGGGGAGCGTTCGAAGGCGTGGGACCACGACCACGGTGACATTCTGATGGGTTCCACCACCACGGGGAGGTGCGAAGGCGTGGGGAAACCGCCACGGGGACGTTCTGCTGGGTTCCACCACCACGGGGATGTTCTAAGGCACGGGGCCACCTCCACGGGGACGTTCTGCTTGTTTCTGCAACCATGGGGAGGTTCGAAGGAATGGGACCACACCCACGGTGACGTTCTGATGGGTTCCACCACCACGGGGAGGTTCTAATGCGTGTGGCCACTGCCACGGGGACGTTCTGATGGCTTCCAGGCCCAAGGGGAAGTTCGAAAGCGTGGGGCCACCAGTGTGGGGACGTTCTGATGGGTTCCACTGCCACAGGGAGGTTCGAAGGCGTGGGACCACTGCCACGGTAACGTTCTGCTGGGTTCCACCACCACGGGGTGGTTCGAAGGCTTGTGATGACCACCACACTGACGTGTTGCTGGGTTCCACTATCACGGAGAGCTTGTAAGGCATGGCGCCACCGCCACGGGGACGTTCTGCTAAGTTCCACCACAACGGGGAGGTTCGAAGGCATGGGACCACTACCACGGTAACGTTCTAATGGCTTCCACTTACATGGGGAGCTTCTAAGGCGTGGGGCCACCATCACGGAGAGACTCTAAGGCATGGGGCCACTGCCACGGCGATGTTCTGCTAAGATCCACCACCACGGGGAGGTTCGGAGACGTGTGATCACCACCATGGTGACATTCTTATGGGTTTCACCACCACGGGGAGGTTCCAAGGAGTGGAGCCACAACCACGGCGATGTTCTCATGGGTTCCACCACCATGAGGTGGTGGTATGGTACGGAGCAACCTCCACGGGGAGTTTCTGATGGGTTCCACCACCACGGGAAGGTTTGAAGGCATGGGCCCACCGCCACAGGGATGTCCTGATGGGTTCCTCCACCACCACGGGAAGGTTTGAAGGCATGGGCCCACCGCCATAGGGATGTCCTGAGGGGTTCCACCGCCACAGGGAGGTTCTAAGGCAACGGGTCACCACGACGGGGACTTTCTCCTGGGTTCCACCACCACGGGGACCTTCTAAGGCGTGGGGCCACCACCACGGGGACATTCTGATGGGTTCCACCGCCACGGGGAGGTTCGAAGGCGTGGGGCCCACCACCATGGCGATGTTCTGATGAGTTCCACTACCACGGGGAGGTTCTAAAGGCGCAGGGGAACCGCGACGGTGACGTTCTGATGTGTTTCACCACCACAGGGACGTTCGAAGGCACGGGGCCACCACCACGGCGACATTCTGATGGGTTCTACCGCCACATGGAGGTTCCAAGGCTTGGGGCCATTAGCACGTGGACATTCTGATGAGTTCCACCACCAGGGGGACGTTCGAAGGCAATGGGCCACCACCACGGGGACATTCTCATGGGTTCCACCACCACGTGGAGAGTCTAAGACATGGGGCCACCGCCACGGGGACATTCTGCTGCGTTCCACCACCACGGGAAGGTTCGAAGGCAGGAGCCCACGACCACGGCGATGCTCTGATGGGTTCCACCACAACGCGGACGTTCGAAGGCAGTGGGCCACCACCATGGGGACGTTCTGTTGGGTTCCGCCTTCGCCGGGACGTTTTAAGGCACAGGGGAACCGCCATTGTGACGTTCTGATGGGTTCCACCACCACAGGGACTTTTTAAGGCAACGGGTCACAACCACAGGGACATTCTGATGGGTTCCACCACCACAGGGAGGTTCGAAGGCAGGGGCCCACCACCATGGTGATGTTCTGATGGGTTCCACCACCACGCGGAGGTTCTAAAGGCGCAGGGGAACCGCGACGGTGATGTTCTGATGGGTTTCACCACCAAGGGGAGGTTCTAAGGCGGGGGGCCACTGCCACGGGGACGTTCTGATGTGTTTCTCTGCCACGGGGAAGTTCTAAGGGAACGTGCCACCACGACAAAGACGTTTTGCTTGTTTCCAACACAACGGGCATGTTCTAAAGGCATGGGGCCATCGCCACTAGGACATTTTGATGGGTTCCACCACCACACGGAGGTTCCAAGGCCTGGGGCTAAAATCGTGGAGATGTTCTGCTTTGTTCCACCACCACGGGTAGATTGGAAGGAGTGGGGCTACTAGCACGGGGACATTCTGATGGGTTCCACCACAACGGAGAGGTTATAAGCCACGGGACCACCACCATGGGGACGTTCTGCTTGGTTCCACAGCCACGGGGAGGTTCGAAGGAATGGGACCACCACCACGGTGACGTTCTGATGCGTTTCACCACTGCGGGGTCATTCTAAGGCAGGGGGCCACCACGACGGGGACGTTCTGATGGGTTCCACCACAACTGGGAGGTCTGCAGGCGTGGGACCACAACCACGGTGACGTTCTGATGGCTTTTGCTTACATGGGGAGCTTCTAAGGCGTGGGGCCACCATCACGGCGAGATTGTAAGGCATGGGACCACCGCCACGGGAACGTTCTGCTAAGTTCCACCACCACGGGGAGCGTTCGAAGGCGTGGGAGCACGACCACGGTGACATTCTGATGGGTTCCACCACCACGGGGAGGTGCGAAGGCGTGGGGAAACCGCCACGGTGACGTTCTGCTGGGTTCCACCACCACGGGGATGTTCTAAGGCACGGGGCCACCTCCACGGGGACGTTCTGCTTGTTTCTGCAACCATGGGGAGGTTCGAAGGAATGGGACCACACCCACGGTGACGTTCTGATGGGTTCCACCACCACGGGGAGGTTCTAATGCGTGTGGCCACTGCCACGGGGACGTTCTGATGGCTTCCAGCCCCAAGGGGAAGTTCGAAGGCGTGGGGCCACCAGTGTGGGGACGTTCTGATGGGTTCCACTGCCACAGGGAGGTTCGAAGGCGTGGGACCACTGCCACGGTAACGTTCTGCTGGGTTCCACCACCACGGGGTGGTTCGAAGGCTTGTGATGACCACCACACTGACGTGTTGCTGGGTTCCACTATCACGGAGAGCTTGTAAGGCATGGCGCCACCGCCACGGGGACGTTCTGCTAAGTTCCACCACAACGGGGAGGTTCGAAGGCATGGGACCACTACCACGGTAACGTTCTAATGGCTTCCACTTACATGGGGAGCTTCTAAGGCGTGGGGCCACCATCACGGAGAGACTCTAAGGCATGGGGCCACTGCCACGGCGATGTTCTGCTAAGATCCACCACCACGGGGAGGTTTGGAGACGTGTGATCACCACCATGGTGACATTCTTATGGGTTTCACCACCACGGGGAGGTTCCAAGGAGTGGAGCCACAACCACGGCGATGTTCTCATGGGTTCCACCACCATGAGGTGGTTGTATGGTACAGAGCAACCTCCACGGGGAGTTTCTGATGGGTTCCACCACCACGGGAAGGTTTGAAGGCATGGGCCCACCGCCACAGGGATGTCCTGATGGGTTCCTCCACCACCACGGGAAGGTTTGAAGGCATGGGCCCACCGCCATAGGGATGTCCTGAGGGGTTCCACCGCCACAGGGAGGTTCTAAGGCAACGGGTCACCACGACGGGGACTTTCTCCTGGGTTCCACCACCACGGGGACCTTCTAAGGCGTGGGGCCACCACCACGGGGACATTCTGATGGGTTCCACCGCCACGGGGAGGTTCGAAGGCGTGGGGCCCACCACCATGGCGATGTTCTGATGAGTTCCACTACCACGGGGAGGTTCTAAAGGCGCAGGGGAACCGCGACGGTGACGTTCTGATGTGTTTCGCCACCACAGGGACGTTCGAAGGCACGGGGCCACCACCACGGCGACATTCCGATGGGTTCTACCGCCACATGGAGGTTCCAAGGCTTGGGGCCATTAGCACGTGGACATTCTGATGAGTTCCACCACCAGGGGGACGTTCGAAGGCAATGGGCCACCACCACGGGGACATTCTCATGGGTTCCACCACCACGTGGAGAGTCTAAGACATGGGGCCACCGCCACGGGGACATTCTGCTGCGTTCCACCACCACGGGAAGGTTCGAAGGCAGGAGCCCACGACCACGGCGATGCTCTGATGGGTTCCACCACAACGCGGACGTTCGAAGGCAGTGGGCCACCACCATGGGGACGTTCTGTTGGGTTCCGCCTTCGCCGGGACGTTTTAAGGCACAGGGGAACCGCCATTGTGACGTTCTGATGGGTTCCACCACCACAGGGACTTTCTAAGGCAACGGGTCACAACCACAGGGACATTCTGATGGGTTCCACCACCACAGGGAGGTTCGAAGGCAGGGGCCCACCACCATGGTGATGTTCTGATGGGTTCCACCACCACGCGGAGGTTCTAAAGGCGCAGGGGAACCGCGACAGTGATGTTCTGATGGGTTTCACCACCAAGGGGAGGTTCTAAGGCGGGGGGCCACTGCCACGGGGACGTTCTGATGTGTTTCTCTGCCACGGGGAAGTTCTAAGGGAACGTGCCACCACGACAAAGACGTTTTGCTTGTTTCCAACACAACGGGCATGTTCTAAAGGCATGGGGCCATCGCCACTAGGACATTTTGATGGGTTCCACCGCCACACGGAGGTTCCAAGGCCTGGGGCTAAAATCGTGGAGATGTTCTGCTTTGTTCCACCACCACGGGTAGATTGGAAGGAGTGGGGCTACTAGCACGGGGACATTCTGATGGGTTCCACCACAACGGAGAGGTTATAAGCCACGGGACCACCACCATGGGGACGTTCTGCTTGGTTCCACAGCCACGGGGAGGTTCGAAGGAATGGGACCACCACCACGGTGACGTTCTGATGCGTTTCACCACCGCAGGGTCATTCTAAGGCAGGGGGCCACCACGACGGGGACGTTCTGATGGGTTCCACCACAACTGGGAGGTCTGCAGGCGTGGGACCACAACCACGGTGACGTTCTGATGGCTTTTGCTTACATGAGGAGCTTCTAAGGCGTGGGGCCACCATCACGGCGAGATTGTAAGGCATGGGACCACCGCCACGGGAACGTTCTGCTAAGTTCCACCACCACGGGGAGCGTTCGAAGGCGTGGGAGCACGACCACGGTGACATTCTGATGGGTTCCACCACCACGGGGAGGTGCGAAGGCGTGGGGAAACCGCCACGGTGACGTTCTGCTGGGTTCCACCACCACGGGGATGTTCTAAGGCACGGGGCCACCTCCACGGGGACGTTCTGCTGGTTTCTGCAACCATGGGGAGGTTCGAAGGAATGGGACCACACCCACGGTGACATTCTGATGGGTTCCACCACCACGGGGAGGTTCTAATGCGTGTGGCCACTGCCACGGGGACGTTCTGATGGCTTCCAGCCCCAAGGGGAAGTTCGAAGGCGTGGGGCCACCAGTGTGGGGACGTTCTGATGGGTTCCACTGCCACAGGGAGGTTCGAAGGCGTGGGACCACTGCCACGGTAACGTTCTGCTGGGTTCCACCACCACGGGGTGGTTCGAAGGCTTGTGATGACCACCACACTGACGTGTTGCTGGGTTCCACTATCACGGAGAGCTTGTAAGGCATGGCGCCACCGCCACGGGGACGTTCTGCTAAGTTCCACCACAACGGGGAGGTTCGAAGGCATGGGACCACTACCACGGTAACGTTCTAATGGCTTCCACTTACATGGGGAGCTTCTAAGGCGTGGGGCCACCATCACGGAGAGACTCTAAGGCATGGGGCCACTGCCACGGCGATGTTCTGCTAAGATCCACCACCACGGGGAGGTTTGGAGACGTGTGATCACCACCATGGTGACATTCTTATGGGTTTCACCACCACGGGGAGGTTCCAAGGAGTGGAGCCACAACCACGGCGATGTTCTCATGGGTTCCACCACCATGAGGTGGTTGTATGGTACGGAGCAACCTCCACGGGGAGTTTCTGATGGGTTCCACCACCACGGGAAGGTTTGAAGGCATGGGCCCACCGCCACAGGGATGTCCTGATGGGTTCCTCCACCACCACGGGAAGGTTTGAAGGCATGGGCCCACCGCCATAGGGATGTCCTGAGGGGTTCCACCGCCACA